>NC_134704.1:28080010-28315010 GCF_043290135.1 Rhipicephalus microplus | reverse complement strand
GGCGTCAGAGCTGATCTTTACCGATGCCGGAATACAAGGCTGGTGGAAGCAGCCGATGCCGCTACAGCAGAGAACAGTTTCTTTCGAGACGTGTCCATCGGCATTTCAGTGTTTTGGTTGCTACCTCGGAACGCGAAGAGATTTGCTTTGCTTTGCTTTGCTATCCGAGTTACATGGCGAAGGGCTTCTTCTTCTTCTTCTTCTTCTTCTTCTTCTTCTTCTTCTTCTTCTTCTTCTTCTTCTTCTTCTTCTTCTTCTTCTTCTTCTTCTTCTTCTTCTTCTTCTTCTTCTTCTTCTTCTTCTTCTTCTCCTTCTTCTTCTCCTTCTCCTTCTCCTTCTCCTTCTTCTTCTTCTTCTTCTTCTTCTTCTTCTTCTTCTTCTTCTTCTTCTTCTTCTTCTTTTTGAGACGCACCCTTTGATATTGGCTTGCGGAAGCCACGGCTATCTCCAGAAGATTGCTAAAACCGTGCGCTTTTTTTTTTTCAGAACCCAGCGTGGCAGTGGACAGGGTTTTTTTGTAATGAAACTCGCTTAGTAAAACGAGCGAAAAAATTTTATTAGTAAAACTGTTTGCGAGCATGAACATAACGCAAAACGTGCCACTCATATTACATTTTTTATTGTCGTGCGATTTAAAGCTACTTTCTGATTTGATCTTTCTGCCGCATGACCCCCGAGAGCAGTAATTCTACTGTTACGTCGCTTCCCTCGTTGAGCAGGATGCTGTAGATTTGCGACATTGCCGAAATGACCACGTTTTGAGAGTAAATGAGCCAAAAATAGTAGTGCGTCCGGAAGTAGGCGCTAGTCAAAGTATTTCATCGACCGAAAGTTTTGAGTTGTGATCGCAGCGATGGAATAGGTGGTTTTTCGTCCACTTGACTTACCCTCAGTTTACGTCATAATCACTAAACTGCAGTTAAAGGCAACAATTAATGCCATTTAAGCATTATGTGGCCTGTGTGTTTCGATCATCTGGTAATAGCTAACAAAGAAACAAGCCCCTGAAAAATTCCAATCTTTTGTTGTTACTCTACTGCCTGTACTATGATGTCATTAGGGTTACTAGACGAGCGAAATACCATATTTCAATCAGTACATCCAATTCTCTATGATCCGGCATTCATTTGTGCGTGTGTAGAGAAGACTCAGTGGAATTCGTCAAATCGATTCTGAATGCTTCATATCAAAGCTTTATTCCGTAAAAGTTTCCCGAGAATGTATGAGAAAATATAAGCCTGTTCGGATAACATTTTCCGAAAATGACAGCGGTAGTCAAAAGCAACAATTTTAGTGTTATATAGACCAACTGGCCCGATGTCAAGTGTGCGTAAATTGTAGGTGTTATGGCCCGATTTCAAAAAAATTTCGTCTGACTTTCGGAGATGCCTTTGATGCACCCGGAATGCTAGAGCAATGTGAGATGCGACTTCGATTTAGTTACTATAGGATTGCCAGTGTCCGTTAAAATTGCGTCGAGTATTTTATGTGAGCACGAGGCAAAAATCATTGAACAGTAGGATAATAAATAAAAGGTAGAGAGATGGAAACGCAATGTATACTTGCTATTGCGGATTTTTTTTGGAGCCTCAAACCAAGTTTGAAGTTTAATATAGAAAGAACACACTGAACTAAGTGACTAAGAGTGAGGAAATTTCTAATATTGTGCGGTGCCACTTTATTTTGTGTATTAATAAAGATCTACATGAACGAGTGAAGCATTCCCCTAAGTAAGTGACGCGATCGATCGAGACGTCAGTGTATAAGTGAGGTGACATCTTTTGTACACTTTTCTTGTATGTAGAACCGGCGGTACAGTATGCGCATATCAGCTGTGTTTTCCTGTGATAGTAAAAAAATCGGGTATGCCCATTATTACAACACTATCTTTTGATCCGGATTATTCGAACAAATATACATAGCTTAACCAAGTGAAAAAAGCGTAGTTGGCATAATTAGTAGAAGTGCATATGCAAACATTTAAGTGTCCACCTAACGACACATACTGCAATGAAAATAAAAAACGTATTTGACAAGTTTCCCAGGGAGATTTCCCCAAACGTTTTTTAGAAACATTTACCAGTAAGTAGCCACTTTTTAAATAATAATAATAATAATAATAATAATAATAATAATAATAATAATAATAATAATAATAATAATAATAATAATAATAATAATAATAATAATAATAATAATAATAATAATAATAATAATGATAATAATAATAATAATAATAATAATAATAATAATAATAATAATAATAATAATATCCAGGGTATTAAATACCAAAACCAAGACATGATTATGAGATACGATCCAGAAAAGGGCTCCGAAAACATTGATCATCTGGTTTTCAACATGCACTGACATATTAATCTGCGCTGAGTACGCGAACAAATGCATATGAGCTGCAGTGGCTTTAGCGCTTCAATGAGAGGCACGACGCTCCATAGCTAGAGTAAAACACAAAATGTTTTTAAACGTGCGTAGAAAACTAGCTAACCCAGGTTATTCGAGTCAAGTATTACCTATATGCTTCTACACTGTACACCCTTGATGAATGAACTGCAACCCAAGTTCGCCGTTCATTTGTTTTCCTTCTTTGAACGCATCGTCGGGAGACGTGTTTACAAAAACTCGAGCGTATACGCCGGCCGGATTCTCCGAATTTTGACGAGAGCAGTGCGCGCAGGAGGCTTAGAAGTTTTCGTTAACGTCAATCTTGATGACGCCATTCTTTGTGACAGGCGAACAAAACAACATACACAGCACGAAGGGGGTGAGGCGCTGACAGAAGCTTTTTGTAACGTTTACCTTTTTTGTTTTTGTTTTTACCGAAACGTTCTTCCCGCTGCGTTCGGAAAAATACCACGGAAGTGCTGTTGCAGCAGCGCTCACACCGTTAGAACAGAGACAACCGCAGGGAAGAAAAAAAAAAAAAGACGGCATATAATTTATAAGACTGAACCCTATTTGTTGATATGACTTTACTATTTTACTCATAATGGGAGAGGGGGTGACATCGGCAGGGTATAAGAAACTGAGAAAGGGGACATAGTGAAACGGGTCGTCAGTGCGCTCTATTCGACGTAAATTCCAGCTTTTCATTAACCTTCACGGTGTTGTTGGCTCGACCGTAATGGACTCTGTTTTTCTTTTTCCCTCTGAGAAAAACGAAGCAAGCGCGTGGAAAATTGAATTCGTTTGTGTTTTTTTTTGTTTTCTTTACTTCTCGAGAACGTGTATCCGACGTGGTAGCACTTGTTCCAGAGACCATCTATTTACGTATTTACTTTTCGTGTTCTCTACCGCTCTCTTTCGTTGAGTCCCCAAAGCTCACTTCTATAGGGCGTTATCCACGTTCGCACTAAATGTAAAACGTGAGAGAAAAAAAACAACAACAACGCACCTGTATTAGAATTTAATGCAGCATCGAGGTTACGCAGAGGCAATAAGGTTTTCATTTAGGAGATTACAAAAACACAACGAAATCCACGAAACGGATGTAAACAGACAAGATCATATCTATGGCTTGGTTACGGGCTCCTTCAAAACGTGCTTTAAAGCGGTACGCTATAGTGCTGAATCTTTGCAGGTGGAAACGAAGAAATGGAACAGACGTCCGTGTCGCCTCAGCCGTAACACTTGGCTTTATAATTATTCGCGCGTGTATTCTTCCTTCATTCCTCGCTCAGTTTTGTGAGATTTGCTGGAACTGACGAGCGTTTCTCCCTGTCACAAACAGGAGCTCGTTTGGATTCATTCGTTCTTTTTTTTTAAACTCTCGACTAAGCTTATCTGCAAAGAACAGCGCCTGTTTGACGTACGTAGGTATTTCTTCTCACTAGCAGAGCACATCATCATTTCGTTCTTTATCCCGCCGAATTTTTTTTTCTTTGGCTAAATGCCTCTGGCAGCAGGAAACTTGGAGTAGCTACATCGTCAATGCCAGGCGCAGAAAATTCGCCGCGAAGCTTTAAGTACGACGAAGCGTGCGTAATTTATTCACGTAAAAAAATTGGAGCTAAAAAAAACAGTGCTCGGGAGAGAAGCATCTCGTTCATTCTTTACAATGCCCATTTCCCGGCAGATCTCATTAACAACTTGTTAGGGAACCAACCAAAAAGTTGAATTGACGGGCAATTTAATTTCTACGGCCGGAAATTACTGACGTTGTCGAGAAGGCTCCATTCCCGATTAAGCGGTTCTCCGGAACCAAGAGTGTTGGGAGCGAGGCTAGTTGCCCTCTTTTTGTTTTCATCCGCTGTCTTTATTACTGACACGTTTTTCATTTTATGCCCCTACAGTTCTTCGAAACTCGCAGATGAGATGCTCGCGTCTCTACACCACCAGCGATTTTCGTTTTTCTTTAATTTTCTCGGTACGCCTTTGGAATCACTCTGATTTTAAATCACGGTCAGCGTTCTTTTTACAACAATTTTTTTTGAGTCTCGGGTAATGAGATGCTGTGAGCAAAAAAAAAAAATCACCTGAAGATTTGAATTCAGAAGCTGCAAAAGAAAATTGCAAGCGCGATTATTCATTTGGAAACTTTCGCGTAAGTGACACTTAATGTGAAAATCAGGCTGACGTCGAAATACATATTTCAGCTCAGCTATAAATATTCCTGACGTACATACGGATAATATAGATTCGCAGCATAGTTGAAAGATATATTTGCTACTGTCTGGTAGAGATTTCAACACGGGATTGGCTGAGAACTTATTTTATAAACAACTCTAGCGTGAGAGGTTTTTTTTTTTTTCGTGAATTGGGACCCTAATTTTTTGAAACAGCTGTGTGAAAGAGAAGTGATACAAAGGTTCAAGTAATAAAGAAAGAAAAGACAGCCACCCGTTTGTTGCACGATACCACAAAGAAATCTGCGAGGATTTCTCAGAAAAAATAACTTCTTAGTTACCGAAAAATTCGTCCTGGTCCGGGATTACAAGTATTTAGGTTTTAAGTATTTCGGAAATGTCTACAGACTAGACTTGATAACACTTGATGACGAAAGTGTATACAACTGGCAGTACGCCGAATCAGGCAGAGCCCAAGCTGTTCTTAGTCGAGCCTTTCGCTTTTGTTGACGTAGCGTTGGTCACGTGGTCACGGGGCATGACGAGAGAGGAATTAAGGGCTGCGCCGCGCCAAACGGCCGAGGCTCGGTAGAAAAGGTGAACCTGTAAGACGTGTGCTAAGTGAGGGAGCGTCGAGGCTCAGTGGAAAGGGTCAACCAATGAGAGGCGCAGAAATTAGAGAGAGGGTGAGCCTGGCAATCAGATTCGCTGTTTCGCCAAAAACCACGAAGTGTAGCCGCGCGTTCCTCTTTTATTCCCGCGAACGTCCGAGCGACGAAGTGAGCCTCGAATCGCGCTTCGTATGTGCGTAGCTTTTTTATAATTCTTTCGTCATGTGAGCACCGAAAAAACGAACTGAACGTCCAGCTCGCGCGCCTCGAGCCACGCTTGAGCGGTCACACGGTACTTGTGTAAAGTTTCGCGATCATGCCAGATACTTCGTCCGATGAAGCATAGAAAGCCGAATAACCTCAAAAATACGCAACATACGACTGGATAACTCTGCACCTTACTAGAATGTAGAAAATAACTACCACAAGCAGCGAACATAATCTGCAAGCGAAATAGCTGCACCACCTGAGTGGAAACCATCCGCCCCCCTCCTTGCTCTCAAGCGTCTTCAAAAACACCCCCCCTCCCCCTTTTCTTTTATATATATAGCCTCGCTTACTGACTCGGCATCTGTGCGTGACTGGAGATCAGCGTTGCGTCTCGCAAACACCGCGCCGAGATGGCGCTGCCCATTAACGTCCCCGGGATGAACGACATTTTGCCGACAGGCGGCGCTGCCCAGGAAGGCCGGTGAAAACCCGGCAGCAGCACTTGGCGTTGCTATTCTCGGAGGCCGTTTTAGTGCGGTCCGCGAAAGTGCGGCCTGTACCCACTAGCGCCAGTTGACGGCTGTCTCGGATATGCTTTGCGCTAACGCGCGTACTCACGCACCCGTAGAGATGAAAACTCTGCGGGCCCATTTTGCTAAGGCGAGTACGGAGGCGCGGTTTAAGCACACTCGCTGCACCCGGTTTTGGGTCTATGGGATTCTGCTGCCGAACGCGAGGTCGCGGGTTGGGTTGACAGTTGTGGCACCAACATATGTGTGATGACGTAAGCCTAAATATTTCGAGTATCGTGTTTCTGAGCAGAAAATAAATCGGGAAAAGCGCGATAGTTTGGAAGGGATGTACACCAAGTTAGTTTGTGATTCCTTGATATCCGGTGTCCTTGATATCTGGTGTTGTTTTTTTGGGACTTAGAATTCAATAAGTATGTAATTATAAATTAAATGATTAAATAACACTGTTTAATGTTCGACAGACAGCCGCCGTGGTGGACAGGGACTAGGCTGCTCGACTGCTTTAATAAAAGTCGCGGGTTCGCATCCGGCCACGGTGGTCACATTTTCATTGAAGGCGATATACTTAAAGTTCGCGTGCTTAGATTTATGTGCACTTTGAAAAGCCCCAGATAGTCAATCAAAATTTGAGCACTCTTCATTATATGACGTGTCTTATAAAGATATTTATTTATTTATTTATTTATTTATTTATTTATTTATTTATTTATTTATTTATTTACAATACTGCTAGCTACAAGTAGAGGCCGGAGCAGAAAGGATTGACACAAATACATATCAAAATAACAATGAGAGAAGAAAAAAAGAAAACAAGAAAACAAACTTTGAAAAAAGCCATGATTCGTAAAACAACGATGAATCGTAAAACAATAAAACCAAAAAAGAAATATATTTCACATATTATTTTCTATGAGCGTCTGAAATTCATCTGCGTGTCCATATCATGGTCTTGGCACGCGAAACACTAGATGGCGTTATTATTGAACCGCTGTAAGCAAGAATAGATATCACTATCACAAATCTGTAGCAAAGTACAAAGTGCACAAGCCGAGTTGGTAAATGACGTTAGGTTTTGCAAGTATTCACGAGAGCTGCAGCCCTATAAACCTTACTCCACCAGAGCTCTCGCAATTTATTGACAAAACTTTAGCAGTTCTCATCGTATCTTTGCGATAACTGTGCTAATCGTCCGATCAGTGTTCATTTCACTTTTGCAACTAAAGCTCTTGCTCCCACAGTTTCGTCAGCTCACGTCTGCCCCAACCTTATCGAAAAGGAATCATACTTTGTCCAAACCATTGTTTCTACAAAACACTGCTTCACATGTGGGGAACACTTGGACGTTCTGAACATTTTAGCTTAGATTATCATAATTTACCTCAACCTTCTTTTGCGCGCACGAACGTTAAAATTGATGTGAATACCTTCCACGCACGGTTGCTGAAAGCATATGCCTAAATAAGTAAATTACGTGGAGGGGAATCTCTGTTTCAAAAAACTGTGACTCAACTATTGCTTGGACGGCGGCGCACGATGTTTGAAGCTAACGCATTCCTCAGAACCCTCGACGTATTACGGTTGGATATTTTCTAATATTAGCACTTTTACAACACATGTATTATGTTACAAAGGAGAAGCAAGAAGGTGATGGGGGAGGGGTCTCACTTAAAGGCATTCGTAACTTGCAGCAGTCGCGTTGGTGCATGCGCAAAAATGCGAGTTGTATACGACATTAATCATTCCGTCAAAAGACACCAAATTTTGTATGAAAGAGCAACAACTTTTATGTTTCTGTGTTTCAGTGATGACAAAAGAAATTAAAGAATGAGACGTGAGGATAGTTTCACATGTAGGAGTAAAACGATGCACTCTGAATTTTGGAATGTTAATAGAGCCACCACATCATTTCTTTAATTAGACGTCGCGCTCTTTTACGGGACTCCTCCGGGCAAGTGTAATCCTACACGTGACGCTTTCATAATCCCATCAGCGGTGACGCGACGTTCTACACTCTCGTGTGAGACCATCACGTATCTCGGAAAACTTCTGTCTGCGCCATTTCGTAGGAAACTGAATCAGAGTAATGACTCCTCTTTCCTTCTCTTTCTCTCACCCCTGGACTTCCGAGTTTCGTGTATCTTTTCCCTCTCCCGCTCTATCACCGCTTTATGGAACAAGGCGGAAGTGCCTGTACTTGACCTCTTCGCGTATCAAGTCGAAAAAGCTCGCCCCTGACACGACTGAGTTCCGCAGTACATGCAGTTGAACGCGGCGTGCCGACTATAGCGACGGCTGTCGGCAACGGATCCGGTCGACATGCCGGAAACACGGCCGAGCAGCCGAACAACCCTTATCGTCGATACTGCAATGTCTGACAGCATGCCTAGAAACTTTCGGCAGAAGCCCAAGAAAAAAAAACTAATATTCCAACAAAACTCCAACGCAAAATATGGACATCCTTCTCTAGCCGAGATATTTGATCTACACTCCCCAGTTCTCCAAAGAAAACAGTGCAGCACTGCGGCCAGATCAACGCAGATCAGAAGTCGAATTCGCAAAGCTGTCAGCGCAAGCGCTTCTCTTTATCGGCGGCTGGCACTTCCGATGTTGCTTTTTTTTTTCTGCTTCGAGATAGGATAGCGTGCGCAGGGGGAGGTGTGGTACTGCGACGACGGCGCATTAGTGCTTGCGCTCTTGAATTTTGAGACCCGCGCGTGGCCTTCGCAAGACGATGCACGGTAATGCGAAAGCCGGAGCAAAAGTGGCCGCCAACGAAACTCCGACGCCGCTCGATCAATCTTCGTCACGCTGCTCTCGACACGAAAAAGCTTCCCCGGTCGAATGCTTCGGTTTGTTTCTCCAAACGCGGCGGGCTCCAACTTTAAAACTTTCGCGGTCGAACGGTGTAGATGCAAGCTCGTAACATTAAGACATGATTCCGGAGCGAGGCCCTTCGTAAGCCACGTACATTTTTTCTCTTAGGACGATTGCTTATTCGACTCACGCACTTATGGCTGTCCACCGTGTCAGCTTCGCATCATCTCTGCCGGCTTTTCTCTCGTATGGTAATAAATAGCGTAAGGCTCCTCGCGCAAACAGAGATTGCAAACTTTGAACGCGGCTGAGCTGTTGCCGTCGACTCACATAGATGGCCTTAGAAGATTGAGTTATCGATTCTCAGGCTGCTCAAAGGACACCGCATGAAATTAGGTGCTTAGCGATTCAGTTTTGTTTGGACGCTTCTTCGAATAAAATTCAGAACGAAGGCAGAGTTTGATTTTTTGACGAGTTAGCCAAAAAAAATATAATCTTACGTGCACGTCAAAAACGACGTGGCGAAAGTCAGCCTATTAAAGTGCTACGCGTCAAAGAGAGATAAGCGAGGTGACAAGCTAAAAGTCGACACAGCCAACTTCTTATTTTAGGATCGAGAACACTGTAGCAACTCGACAAACTAAACCAACAAATGACGCTCACAAAACGTATTCATTAGTTGTCACGGAGACATAGCAAGGGTTTCACGGGAAGAATTTCAATCTTGATAAATGGAAACTTGAACCAAGAACGCAAAAGGAGATTGCGCGAAAAAGCTGAGCAGTGCGGGCGAAGGAGAGATAGTCGGGGTCCTGCGGAAAGACATCGAAGCACACGGGGCGGTTAACAATACAGTGGAATTCGTGATGAACTTGTCAACGAAAAAGGCGTGTTTATGATCTACTTACGAAAGAACCACCGACGCTTATGACGCGAAAAAGCATATCATGCTAGCTAAATGCCTGACGTCAAATTGAGAAGGTGGTGTCAGCGTCACAATAAGCCCAAAGCATAGAATGACAGAAAACTCGGCTCGTTGGTAGGGTTGTAGACGTGGCGTTAATTTTTTTCGTTTTTACGTTTGTCATTAAGCTAGGTGAGATATGAACCACCTTGCAGAGAAAGAATGAGTGAGCATTACAGCATACAAGAAGCGGACTGTCATTTGTTCCGCAAAACGCCCCAATAAATGAACTGATTGGCCTACAGGTGTATGCTATAGGGTTCTTTTTGCTGCGGCTGCTTCTACGTAGGGCAGACGGGTCACTGTTAACCAGAGATCAATGCAACATAAGGCGTTGAAAATCGGATGCTCACTGTCTGATACAGCTTTGCATTGTCGAGAGTGTCAGTTCACGAAAAAGAAAAGAATTCGACGGATGTGCATTTTGTACAGGTACAAAAATGAAGAAACTCGCGTAATGCTTCAGGTCAGGCATATCAACAGTAATGATAGCATATGCGTGAATCAACCGTCGATTAACTTGCAGAAAGACGAAATCAAATGTCTGGACAGTTGTCTCTCACGTAGACACTCCCGCGTGTCGGATCGAAAGATATCACCCTCTTGCCTGGGCACGCGCAGAGAAATCTCTCTTTCCAGCAGCAGTGCGCCTTATCAGTTGTTGGTCGGCGTTCGCACAGTGCTGACTTCTCTCTCGGGTCTTTTTGTGAGCTTACATGCCGTCTCTTATCATAAAACCGAAAGACAGTGCTCTTCAGGGCCGCTGGACCCAATATGTAACTCAGAAGATTGCGAAAAAACAAAGAAGACGTAAAAGGAAGAAGTAACCAAAAGAAAACGAACGGGTATGAAAAAAAAATCTGTTACGATCGAGAAGTAAGAAACCAAAAAAAGAACTTTGGGGACGAGAAAGTTTCGTTGCCACGCTTTATTCACTCTCAATGCCTAAATCTTCTTTCTTTTTTTTTCACTTTCGGTCGAGTACAATGCGACCAGATCAACGAACTCATCACTCGCACTGAGCGCGCGTTGACGCGGAAAAAGCGGCTTTTAGAGTTAACGACCTAGTCGGTTGGCATTAGCGTTGGCCCAATGAGTGGAGCGGAACAAAGAGAGAGAAGGAAGAAGTTACGAATGAAGCGTGAGATTTCGGTCGGCCGGGCAAGGGACAGATGTGCTTAGGACGTTCTCTTTTACCTCGCAGGAAGTGTGCAGCGCGGGAAACACTGTGGACACTGAACAATTGGGCGCAATACAAGAACCACGACGATCGCGATTTCAGAAAACGCACTGGCCAGTTGCGATAATGACTGATACAGTACAATAGGGGTAGTAAGGTAAGCGACACTACTATAGGAAGTGGTACCGTTCTTCCTCAGACGCAGGTACCATTCTTGCTCAAAAAGAAGCTTACAGCTGGTATTTGCTGAAAGACATGTTCCGCCACATACAACAAGACATAGTAGAAAGATTCGTAGACTCCGATACAGGAGACCCTTCCAATAAATAGACTTACTCAATGTGCATGCCCCCCCCCCCCCCCCATACAAAGATGCACGAATAGACGCATGTGTACAGTTAACAAACTTAAGGCTAACTTAAGAGGTCCAACGATTTCGTTTCTGATTGATATGACCGAAATAGCTGCTAATTCAGCAAAAGCTTTTCTTCTTTTCTTTATGAAGTACGTGTCCATTAACACTTATGATATCTACTGTTTCTCTGGCGAGAACTCATATCTCCTGGGCGTCCCAATTTGGCGCTGTGATAGATAGCTCGGCTGCAGATGTAAACATGGCTGGCTTGAATCCTTTATCTCGTGTAAGGGTGGCCGGCATATGCAGGAGCTCCATTGTGTGGGCAAGGATACCACGTTACCTTCCATTCGTTCTGTGTAGCGTTCTGGGTCTAGTTCCTTCACATCACTTATTTTCGTCTTTCTCATTTTACCCTTGCCTGCGCTGCCGATTTCATCATTGTTTGTTCGCCAAAGTCCTACCCATCTACGCTGACATCACTCTCTCTACGCAACTTCTATCCCTAATTAGTCGGCTCCAGCCACGCTTCGCGGGGCATTGCATTGTTCCAGCAAGTATCCTTGAAGCACAGTCACGTCTTCGCACGCCCTAAATGGTCGCGAAGGAGGCGATGAAAGCTTTAGCCCATTCTATCGATTCCGTTTGTGTTTTTCTGGCGGCGCAGTTGTCTTCTCCTTAGCCTGGCAGAGCGGAAAACAAAATGGCCCTGACCACCGTCGCCATCGACACCGGAGGACAGTGGGAAAAGAAGGAGGCGGGCCGTACGAAGCGCCGCTGTCAACTGCAGGCGCAATTAGGGTCACTCGTCCGTCCGTTAATTGCGAGCTCGGACCGTCAACGCGCACCACTCGCTGAGTCTGCGCGGCGTCGCCTTTAAGAGCAGCGCGTGTTGGCTTTCTCTATTGCGTTTTCTTTGGCGCGAAATTAGGCGCTGCTGCGGCGGATGAAACGGACCGAAAGGGGCGTGCTAAGGCGAACCCGGTATCGTCTAACGAGATTTATTTCCACACGTGTGTTTCATTTTCTGCTAACACGCGCCTCAAACAGTTACGTTTTGTCGTGGCAACGGTCATTATAGAATGAGGGAAGAAGAAAACAAAACACCCATCAACATCATTACCATTCACAATTACTGGAGGATGAAGACGTCGCAAAAATGATCACCAGTTCATTCTATCCCGTGCAAGTTGATTCGATTTTATTCCGGCGAAGTTCTTAATTTTGTCACTTCATCAAGCTGTATGCTTTCCTCGACTGCGTATGCCCGTGCTTCGGCAACCACTCTAAGAACCCGGGTTCAATCTCTACTCCCCACTGTGTGGACTCTCCAGTGTGTCCTTAAGAGACTCGACGATCCGCTCTGTACTGAATGAAGGATCTAGGGAGCCTGGTCACGGAGCACATCAGCCCAGAAAGTCACACGACCGATCCTGGTGCATAATTACATCAGCATTGAGCGACCACATGTGAAACCTTGCAATGTGCGTGTGTTGTAAAGTGTGCCCCTCTTTTTTTTTCTCACGTTTACTCTCCCATTCACCTTCCTATGTGCGGAATTGCAAGATGGACAAAGTAGGCAACCTCCCTACCTTTCCTATACACTTTTTCTTCTCCCTCTGTGGCTCTTACTTTTCGCCTGATGACTGGCCTATGTATTACGTTGCATACCCTGGTCCATTTCTTTCCGCTTGACGTCCACTAGAATATCTGCTACACCTGTTCGTTTTCTATACATACAGGTGGCTTCATGGTATAACTTATATATGTCTCCTGGAATAAGCAACCCATAGTAGATTTATTCCGGCCGAGATGAAGTGGAACACAATTTCAGTACTGCGTTATGGAAGAGGGTTAAGCTATCACTGTGTTGAAAAGAAGCAACTGCATGTAGCAGACACCTGTTCAGCAAGGTGGGCATGATTTATAGTGGAATGTACTCGAGAGCAAGAGAGAGAATGCACTCGAGAGAGAGATAATAAAGATGAAAAAAAAGTCAGGGAGGTTGTACTCGGCAAGCTGCCTTTACAATGTTCGGACCCAGTTAACAAGAGTACGCGGAATGTTAAGCTGTGTGTGCTTAGAAAAATGATCGATGCAGAGCGGCGAGCTGACTCTATGTATTTCCGGCTTTGTAAGCAGCACCTCATCTATTTCTTTAGTGCAAGCCAGATGCGACCGATGGAACTGTTCACCAGTATCTTTTATTATCCTTTCCTACTCTCCCTCGCCGCCTAGCGTTAGCACCTGCTTTGCGGTTATGGAGAGAGAGAGAGAGAGAGAGAGAGAGAGAGAGATAACAAAACACCTATTTGGTCTTTCAGTGAGGTCGGCGAGTGGGATTCTTCGCCCGGGATCCCATCGGCGTGAGTGGCTGCCCTTGCACGTTCCCTGGGGCCCTCTTGGGCTTTCGGATCCGAGCTGGACAGAGATCACTCCCCCACTTCCCCTTTCTTGTTAGGTTGTGCTCTGGGTTGTATACATGAACTGTGCGGACTTTTCTAAACCAAACGCGGTTCTGCCAAAATAAAGCAGCTGCCCCATATACTACGGTCATGGAGGAGAATAATTTGCAGGTGGTGCTTGACAATGGGAGCAGGGGATGATAAATTTCCGGTCATTTGTGCTTCTGTTAGTGGGGTGGCGCTGCCTATCCTCCGTTATTTGAGTCTAACGTAGCCACTACCTTCCTTCTTCCTACATAAAGGTAAAAAGAAGGAAGGAAGAACAACAACAGAGAAGCCAGGGATGTAGGTTAACCAGGCACATGGCCGGTTGGCTACCCTATCCTTGGGGATTGGGAAACAGGAAAAAAATAGAGATTAGAGAGAGAAGGAAAAAAGTTGGCAAAACTGCCAGTAGATGGGGTGACGTGTATGCAGCGGTGGTACTATGCAAATATCAAAGGCGTTCCCATAGGCCCGTAATCCTCATAAAGCTCAAGGGTGCTTCGACTGCACTGTGGGCCGACGAAAGACGAGGACGGTGCTCCAGAAACATCTGAAGAGAGAGAGAGAGTTGGCGATCGTCCAATTGTCTCAACGCGCCAGAAAATGTTTTCTTCTTTCAGAGGCAAATCAAAGGTGTCGGCACCGAAGACATCGATAATCTACCTGAAGGTAGCGTATACATTTTCCCCGCCCGTAATCACTATATTGTGAGTTGTCCCTCGGCGAGAGGCGTTGTCTCATGATAACGTACTTTTATTCGGGCCGCTACGTGCCCTGCGAAGGGGAATGTGGCACCCCGACGCCGCTGCAGGTTTTAAAATGTGCCACAGAGTGCTGCGTGGTGGGTATAGTTATGCGCCACAAGTACCTAGCGAGATTGTTCAAGGAGTACACCAGGATTTACCTCTAGTAAACCGGAAGTTGAGCGATGGCTTGAACATTATGAAACACCAACTTAACATATGAACTTATAAATAGTATGTAATGACTCCAGTTAAAGATTGTTTAAATTAAAACCATTCAAGGTCATACCTTTAGATAATGTAAGAGTGAATAGAGTGTCAAAGTAATTGATTGATTGATTGATTGATTGATTGATATGTGGGGTTTAACGTCCCAACACCACCACAAGATTATGAGAGACGCCGTTGTGAAGGGATTCAGAAATTTAGACCACCTGGGGTTCTTTAACGTGCACCCAAGTCAAAGCACACGGGTCTACAGCATTTCTGCCTCCATCGGTAATGCAACTGCTCCAGCCGGAATTCGATCCCGCAACCTGCGGGTCAGCAGCCGAGTACCTTAGCCACTAGACCACCGCGGCGGGGCCTGTCAGAATAATTAACAGAAATTTATTGAATGGGTAGATTGAAAGAGCTCTTTCCCTGCGAGCAGCTGGGATCGTCCCAGCACCTGGAAGAGCAGATCTGAAGCACGCATGACCTCTGAAATTCGCTTCGGCAGCGCGATTTCACGCTGCCGCAGTTAATTGAGGAAGCTACGCAAAAGGAAACCCCCTCCCTCTCATTTGTCTAGTGCGCCTAAATAATTCGATGAGTTCACTGAAAGAGCAGACTGCTTTCTTGTGAATATTGTCATACTCATGGCACATGTTCACTACAAAACAGTTTTGCACTCCTAAGTCTACCCTAGGGATCCCAAAGTTCATTAAAGAGCCTAATGCCTTTAAAGAAGCCTAATTGGAGCACTGTGATCGGCTAAAGATGTTTCTTCGTAGCATTAAAAGAAGAGGTATGCAGAATGAAATCTGGGTGTTGGGATAAAACAGCGTTTTGTGATAGGTGGAGAGGCAATGGAAGTTGTAAATTAATATGTCTACTTGGGACAGGCAGTAACGGCGGAGCCGAATCAGGGGAGTGAAATTACTAGAAGAATAAGGATGGGGTAGATCCTATTCGGCATGCATTTTCAAATCACGAATGGTAATCAACCACTAACCGTCAAAAGGAAGGTATATAACAGCTGCATCTTGCCGATTCTTACTTACGGATCAGAAACCTGGAGGCTTACAAAGAGGGTTCAGCCTAAACTGAGGACGACGCAGCGAGCAATGGAAATAAAAATGGTAGGTGTAACCTTAAGAGACAAGAAGAGAGCAGAGTGGGTGAGGGAACAAACCGGGGCTAAGGATATCATAGTTGAAATCAAGAAGAAAAATAGACATGGGCTGGGCACGTAGCACGTAGACAGGGTAACTGCTGGTCAGTAAGGGTAGGTGACTGGATCCCCAGAGAATACTAACGCACGAAGGGGAAACAGAAAGCTATGTGGCCCGAAAAATTTAAAAGTTTGCTGGGACAATGTTAGAAGAAATCAGAAGACCGGGTTTATTGGCGGACCGTGGGAGAGGCCTTTGCCCTACAATGGGCGTAGTCAATATATATATATATATATATATATATATATATATATATATATATATATATATATATATATATATATATATATATATATTGTCACGAACTTCTTGCGTGTAACAATATATATATATATATATATATATATATATATATATATATATATATATATATATATATATATATATATATATATATATATATATATATATATATACATATATAGTCCAGTAGATCCTCCGTGAGCGGTCACAACGTGATTTATTTCGACGTTTCGGCCTAGAGTCTGGCCTTCATCAGGATTAAAGATACAGTTTGTTGGTGCTCAGCTTTATACAATCTCAAATCAGAGGGCAAGGAAAGAGAAAAAAAGACAGAAAAGAAAAAAGAAAAAAAAAGAAAAAAGAAAAAGAAAGGAAAAAGAAGAAAAAAGAGAAGAAGAAGAGAAAAATAATATACGGTGGACTACCCTCGGGCGCCCCCCTTGCACTCTTCCCTCCACTTCCCCCTTCATCTCTCTCCCCCTTCTCCCCTTCACCTTTCTGATGTCAGCGGTCTGTGTATGTTTCCTTTCACTAACGCATTCCTCTCGGCCAGACGGCGCTTTCTGGCACTGGCGGTTCGGTGTGGGGCAAAAAAGAGCTTTTTTAGGAAGTTCTAAGCCTTTAACTACTCGGAGTCCCGTAAACGATTCGTCGTAGAAGAAGGGGTGCCGCGTATTGTGGCGGAGGCTGGTAAGCGGGCAGTTTAGGAAGTTCTAAGCCTTTAACTACTCGGCGCCCTGTCAACATTTAGTCGTAAAAAGAGGGGTGCCCCGTATTGCGGTAGAGGCTGGTAAGCAGACGCAATGCGAATTCCTTGCCCGCTTCTGGATTACGCGTGTAGTGGGGGCCTCCCGGCTGTGCACAGGGTTGCAGTTGGGCATGTCATGCATGGCACAATTGATTGGGTAGTAAAATAAAACAGAAAACAGACGACAGCTGCACTTAGGAAGAGTGGTATATATATATATATATATATATATATATATATATATATATATATATATATATATATATATATATATATATATATATATATATATATATATATATATATATATATATATATATATATATATATATATATATATATATACCTTTAAGAAGTGGGCGAAGTTGGATCCTAAGGTCCTTCTCTCGCCTCACAAGGCCGACGCAGGCAGCGTCTGTTAGTAACAATTAAGTGCTGGAGCTGCACAAGCGTTCACTGGTCTCCCCGTATATGTAGGCACTGAATCGTACATCAGCGTCCCACCACTCGTTGAAAGCAGCGCTTCTCCTTCATTCAATAAAGGAGAATAATGAACACGAAATAAAAATAATTTCTGAACAATAACCAATTACGCAGCATTCACGCGATTCCCCCCGCCCTCTCTGCGGCGAATTTCTCGAGTTCCTCTCGTATGAGCTTCGTTTTTTGTTTTTAGCTCTTGGCACCATAGAGTTTCCTAAATAAACAGTACAGGAAGCTCTGGCCTTATATAAAACAAGTTGTTTCATGTATATGGACCTTAAGTGTCTATGGTGCTGCAACGCACGGTGCTTCAGCGAGCATGGGAATGATGGGTAGTACGCGGATTTGTCTAATCTTCGTACTTCTGGCTCCGTTTGAGTTTGCGTGGCATGGAGCTGTTTTGTCACGAAACAAAAATCAGGAAATTTCCGGCAGTTGCGCTTCACCACCGTAATAATTTAGGCTTACCATTTCAAATCGAGCCACAGAGTTCAAATGGGTTCGTTCTGTCCTTCGAAACAGAACTGAGACACAGCCATAAACGAAGACACAAATGCGATTAACCGCTCACTTTTACGAAGAGTATATACTTGTACTACCCGTCGTTTCCATGGTCGCTGAACGACTGCAGCGCCAGAGTACACTCTAGGTAAATATAGAATACTATATGCTTTGTACGAACAATTTCGTCCACTATACCACCTACATACTCCATTAGTGTAAACACAAGCAAGGGGAGTGGCAGTGATTAAGGAGATGTTTAGAAAACAAATTATTTACAGTATGTACAGAACACAAAGGCTTCATAATATTCCAGTAACAGAGCACGTACACTTCGGCGCATCTATGTGTTTAGAAAAAAATGGCAGATCCCAAGTTCAGTGGGAATCGATGATATGCGAAGCACGAATGAGGAAGATTTATATGTCAGTTTAAAATCAGAACAACGTTATGAGGCGGAGGTAAATTATGCCGTACATAACTTCCATGTCATAATTATTATGTTTTGGCGTGTCATTTACCTTCATCATCTATTCACGCCACCTCATACGACATTTGGTTTATGTGGAGCTAGCGAAACGGCCACGAGCGTGCTACGAGCGTAGCATGTAGTCATGTTTTACATGACACGCATACCATAATTATCATGTTCAGACGTGTCATATAAATTCGCCATATATCGACGTCAAGCAATACCAATTTTGTATTTGTGAAGCTAGAGAAACGACTGCGAGCGCATCATAAGCGTGGCATGTGGTCGTGTTGTTACATGACACGCATCTCATGATTATCACGTTTGCACCAGTCACATACCTTCGTCGTCCATTCATGTCCCGTAATAACAAACTTGGAATATTTGAAGTTAGCGAAACGGCGGGGAGACCATCATAAAGGGCCCAATATACTGCGACGCAACTTTGACGAGCGCACGCTGGACGCAGCGACGCTACGCTAGCAAAACGCGAACACTCTATACTCTGACGCCAGACATGACCAGCGTCGGTCGGCGCAGCCTGGCAGCAACCGTTGCGAAATGCGACATGCTGCATTTCGCACCAAACACGTTACCCAGAATGCACCACGTCTGCCTAGCTTCGCGACGAAGGGACGCCGGGCGTGCTCAAACGCGCATGCGTCGAAGCAACGCAGTGCGGCGCGTGCCTGCGAGTATACGCCAGACAGATCGGCGCCTGGCGAGGCATCGCCGGCATGACGCGACGAAACGAACGCTGGAGCACACGCGCACCGGGTCACGTCTAAGTCTATTAACGCCTTGAGTGTTGCATGTAGTCATGCTATTACGTGGCACGCATCTCATAATTATTATGTTTGCACAAGGCACATACCTCCGTCATCCATTCACGTGACGTAATACCAAATTTGGCATTTATTAATCTAGTGAAATGGCCCCGGGCGCATCATGAGTGCGGCATGTAGTCATGTTGTTACATGACACGCATGTCATGATTATCGTGATGTCATTTGCATGTCGTCCTTTCGCGTCACGTAATACTGAATTTGGTACTTGTGAAGCTAGCGAGACGGTCGCGAGTGCATCATAAGCGTAGCGTGTAGTCATGTTTTTACATGACACGCATCACATTATTATCATGCTTGCACTAGTCGCATCCTTCTGTCGTCCATTCGGGTCCCGTAATACCAAATTTGGTGTATGTGAAGCTAGCGAAACGACTGCGAGGGCATCATGAGTGTGGCTTGCAGTCATAATGTCACATGACACGCATCTCATGATTATCATGCTTGCACAAGTGATATACCTTCGTCATCCATTCACATCACGTAACGCCGAATTTGGTATATGTGAAGCTAGCGAGACGGCTGCGAGCACATGATGAGCGTGGCGCGTAGTCATGAATCATGACTTACATGACATGCATGTCTTTATTTTCACGTTAGGGTCTGTCATTTGTGTTCGCCATGCTATCATGTCATGCCATGCCAATTTGGCAACATGTAGTGTGAACGAGACCACCGCAAGAGGAACAAGGCCATGAAATGAAAATTATGACATTCATGACATACATATCATTATTTTCGTGTTATGACTAGTCAAATATGTTCTTCATACAGTCATGTTATGCCATACCAAGTTTGGTATCAATGCCATTATCGAAACGGCAAGGAGAGCTAAAAGTCGTAGGCTGCTAGATAGATGGATAGATACGCTCAAAGTCACCGAAGTTCGCTAAGAAATGCTTCGCATTTCAAGTTGTTAACGATTTAGAGTACTAGGTACTGTACTATGGGAGAGCATAAGCCGTCCCGTATCACGACCACATAATCCAATCAGACAGAGGTCAACCAATCGTTATGCGCTACATGTCATTATTGGACCAATGAGTAGTCGAAAAAAAAACATACGAACTGAGAGCTGTGTATATCTTGCTTTACTTGCGCGTGTAAATAAGTTTGCCAAATTTAAGGAAACCGTTCTCATGCAAGTATTAGTGCCGCGAAGAGACAAACGATGTGCGCAGTTGTATCTCACAAGATGACTGTAATTTGGGATGACCGAATCAATCCACGTCGCATTTTACATACGCTAGGTTTTCTGCCTGATTAGCTAATCTGCTGGAGCAACCAGCTTCAAGTATTGTGATCTATGCTTCGAAAGTGGATGAATGTCCCTTATCAATTATTGATTGCGCTCGTAAAACTGAAGATCGCATCTGTACGCGACAGGCGTCGCAAAAGCATTAGTTGCAGGCGATAAAAAAAAAATGACGCCTACATTTTCGGAGCTCTTTAGTGACAATTGCTACTATAGTTATATAGCATGCATCCTACTAAAGCACGTGCACTCATATTATGTTGAAAGCAACAAAATGGATTGCATCTTGATGGACCTCAAACGGTAAATGCAGATGCACTTTCACTGGTCTCTAAAACTAGAAGAACAACTTTACATCGAAGGCCAGTTATAGTGCCTCTGAAGTTGCACAGCTGCACCAGTGAGTCCACCGTATAATAGAGGACCAGAAACAAACCTTCGAGGCCTTATAAGAAGAACGATATTGCGCTCTTTCAGAGACTTTTACCCGCAATCGCGATATAAAACAAAGGCAACGCATCTGTAGTCAGGCATCTGTAGTCGAGATGTCTAATACCTCTATGTTTAAGGCTGCTATAACTAACTTGTCGCCATAATGTTCAGGAATATAGTATTTTCATTGTCCAGTAGACCTGTTAAGCTTTGTAGTTCTTTAATACCTGTTTTTGTTCTTATAATGTGCATTATTTCTTGTTGGTTTCCTTCACTGATCCGTGTAACCACAAATTTTCCGCTTTTTCATTATGTTGTGTAACCCACTCCCCTCTGTAATGCCCTCGGGCCCTGAGGGTATTGAAATAAATAAATAAATAAATAAATAAATGATTAAATAAACGCTTACCACTCGAGCAAACCCTCTTTTAGTTTGTCCATCTTTCCAACGGGAGATTCTTGCGGTTACTTTCTTCAGTCAACCTCGCACAATACACCTCGAAAGCTACAGGCCCCAAGGACAAATTCCATCACCCTTCCTAATAATCCCGAATTCAACATGGCTCTCACGTCGCCACTTTTATTAGCGCTCGCCCGCAAGGCACTAGAGAAACGCGCAGAGGGCGCTCTGTGACCCCTCTCTGTACCTTCCGCCAACTCTTTTTTCAGTCGGCCTCCAACGGTAAGACAAAAGAGGCGATCGCGGTGAGGATGAAAGTGGTGGGGGGGCGGGCGAGCCCCACCATATTTCAGCAATCTAAACGACCCGCCCTTTCCTTCGCTCGGCCAGCGCGGACTCCCACAGCGAGCTGGCCGGGTGACGCGGCGCGGTAGCAGGCAATCACGCTTCACCGCTCCGCCCCCTCGGGCGCACACAGCGCCGTTTTCATTTCCGATCTTCTGTGGCCGCCGCACACAATCGAAGAAAGAATCGCAAACCTCGAACAACACCGGACAGACAGATAGACGAGCTTGGGACTCGGAGCCCGAATGAACGCCGCTCAGATCCCCACGTAATCGTGTCCTCGCAAGCTCATATATATATATATATATATATATATATATATATAATCTGTTGCTCATCTCGTTTGGTCGTCGCTCTGAGTCTCGAACCCACATCCTCCTCGCTACGATAGTCGACGTGCGTGCATCCCCGAGAGAAGCGACAGAAGAGCGGCAGCAGGCGAGCCTTCCTCCAAACAAGATTAACACGGTCCAGTGGCGATCGACGAGGGGCGACTCCTCTCTGGACGCCCCACACAACGGAAAGACGCGAGCGGTTTAACACAGGCTCGCTTGGGGTCTCTCGTTTCGTAACACGAAAACAAAGCGTGCAGCGTTGTTAAGGGAAGTATACGGTAAAGCGCTGTGAGCCGACAGCGATTCGGCGCGCGGAAACAGAACCGTGCAGCGCCGATTCTTGCTACGGGAGCTTTTGTGAAAGCAATATAGGAGTACCTATTTCGTTCTGCTGAATTCTGGTCATTCGCGAGTGAGTCTGGCAACAACTCAAAACGTTTCTATTGTGACGAACTTGTACAT
Organism: Rhipicephalus microplus; assembly: GCF_043290135.1. Taxonomy (NCBI): domain Eukaryota; kingdom Metazoa; phylum Arthropoda; class Arachnida; order Ixodida; family Ixodidae; genus Rhipicephalus; species Rhipicephalus microplus. Next base: position 28,292,610 of record NC_134704.1, on the reverse strand, counting down.
AATTGCAGGGGAGATTGAATATATATCAGATTTATATATGAAAAGTTGCAGTAACAAAGTACATAATTGCAGGTGTGACCGATATTAGCAGCGAGTTTTTACAATGCAAAGAGAAATTCGTGCAAGTACTTCTTATGCGCGGCCCTAGTAGACACGTATCATGCGTTACGCGATCTAATTTACTCTACAGCGAGCATACATTCAATATCGTTACTTTATGATTTTCAATGTGACATAAGCCAATGAAACCAACAGACAATTAAGCCAATTAGAGCACAGGAGATATTATTTGCTGTTTTTCACGGTAGTGTAATTATGATGAAAATTGAAAGAAATTGAAGTGGACAAAGAAGCACACTTCAGTCAATGGGATCCCAACAGAGAACCTTCGCATCACGCGGGCGATGCTCGAAGCCATTGCTTTCATTAGTTGGGTACAGCAAAGAATCGAACCCATCAAACAACACTATTTGTTTTTCATTTTCAATGTTTCAATATAAGAAAGAATTGTTTCCCCTTAAAGTGCACGAATATTCACTAGTGACCCAACACGTTCGCAATTCGTCCATCGTATCAAGTATCCACCTTCCTACGAAACTTGTATCTCGTTCGAACTATTTTCCAAGAGCACTCGACGCTACTACATAGCAAGCAGGCATGATATAACGCGTATTTAAATAAAAAAACGAAAAAAATTGCCCGCAGCTTCCCTCGGGGGAACACTGAGGAGGATGCGGAGCATATAATTGGTTAACGGGGTGTTAAAGTGCGACTTACTTGGGTCGATGGCTAAATTGGTTAACGTGGTTGTGAAATGGGGTGTTAAATTGCGACTTACTTGGGTCGATGGCTTAATTGGTTAACGTGGTTGTAGGAGGGGGTGTTAAGTGAGTGAACACGTACAGACGTATGCGAAAGGGCGGCACTGGTCGAAGGGACGTCGATCATTGTGTTTGTGGATTCGTTGGAATTCATTTCACCGCGACCTTGGACGTCGACGCGCCGTACAAACCAACCGACGAGCGGCAACTGAGCGAGCGAGCGCCGACCTTGAGTATATATACAGCGCGACGGCGCATGCACTGTCAGCGGTAGAATGTTCGAGAAGGGGGAGAAGCGCAACGGCGCATGCGCGCGCGTCAGCTGCCGAAGTTCTCGAAGCGCGACGGCGCATGCGCGCTACATTATACAGCTAGCGAATGTTCGTGAAGAGGAGAAGCGCACGCGGTGTGTAGAGGAGGAAGGGTGCACAGATGGTGGAGGAGTGAAGCGCGCGCGGTGTGTAGAGCAGGAAGGGATGCACAGATGGTGGAAGAAGGAGGAGGAAGCTTGCGGACGGCGCCGCACTACAAGCCTCGAGTATTAGATGCTCCGCATCTAAAACAAACAGCGCAATAGGAGACGAAGGGAAAGCGAAGGAACACGCAGTATTGACATTGCGTTTCTTCCCTTGTGCTTCGTATAATGTAACGCTATTTTTCCCATTTCTAAATTTGCACCCGACAAGCCATACTTGCGTTCTAACGAATTCGGTATTTCTCCTCGGAAAATCCTGGTGGCTCTCCATTTTGTCGCACTGCACAGTTTTAACGCACAAACGCCTAGGCATTTTCATCCCTATAGCTGGCTGGAACAGCCAAGAAAGCGAGATGGGAGCAAAGAACGGCCGTCAAACGCTCCGGAACGGAACCAATCACGCGCAACGGAAAGAAAGAAGTTTTCCTCGGCTGTCTTTTCGCACAAGCGTGTGAAGCGGCGACGCGTTGTTTCGCCGTTTCTTCGCCTCTCCCAAGTACGTTCTTGCGTTACCACCCACTTTAGCGTTGTTTAGCGTTGCTGCCACGCGTCGGACTCGGTTGTCCTGTCGAGGACGCCAATCTCACCCGTTGCTCCGGGGGCGGAAAGAAGGCGTGACGCCTCGTGGCGCGCGTATAGCAAAAGAAATACAGCGAGGCAGGTCGACGATAGACGGGACAACAATCGTTGTGTCATCTCCAGTGACGCCTATACGTCTATGAACACACAAAGTGGTTGACTCACCCCTGCCGAGTAACGAACGTTCATTTCAACTGTCTCGCTCGTCGGCGTTAAAAAAGAAGAAGAGAAGAGTCTACGTCGCGTTGCTCGGTACGCGCAGCATGATGCCCTGGGCGCTTGTCAGCGCTGTGTTCAAAACGACCCAGTTGCCCTGGAAAGACACCGCAGCAACAGGTCCCTTTTAGCGTCCTCCATTTGGTTCGTTTCGCCGGATGATAGCTCTCGATTATTGATATTAGTGTCATCGCGACGGCGAAAAACGATGCGTCGCTTTTCACCGCTCTTCTCACGACAATGCCGATGTTTTTGTTTCTTAAGTACAGAATTCTTCCACCATTCTTCAGAAACGTGTTCTCTTGTACCAAGTTCTACGTACGCTAAAATGGTATGCCCTGAGTACGCCACGGTGTATCAATGTATTCGTTGCTCAGCTGCTGAACCTAAGGTCTTGGGATCAATCTCGGCCATGGCTGTCGCAATTTGGTGGAGACAAAATGGTAGTGGCCCGTGTACTGTGCGAGGTCATTGCACGCTAAAAAACACCAGATGATCGAAATTTCCGGAGCCCTCCACTATGGTGTCCCTCATAAACATGTCATGGCTTCGGGAAGTAGTACCCCGAATAATACTGTCTAATTGTTTCCAATGAGATTCTACAAAAAGCGCGAAACAACTTTAATAACTGATCCTACTCGAATGATTAATTTATGAATTTATAAGTAGAGAAACAAGACACCTAACATAAGACCCACAGAGAGAGATTGCTAATTAGAACATCTTGAGGTGCTAGCTGGTACATTTTGATAATTGCGTTCGCAAGACGAGAAGCTTACATACTCGCCGGGTTCTTAAAGCTATGGTCATCCGATCAAGAGTTCCGCTATTCCACTCTCCCGTTACCACCATGGTCCCTTCTGAGCAGCAGGTGAGTTAGGCACACTTTTGGTTTTAATGTTTCCTAGTGTAACAAGTTGGACGTTCTGTCGAAAGAGATCTACTGAGCACTACAGGAGCATCTTCTCACTTAGCAAGAAAGAGCCACAGAAACTAAGTTCTCAAGTGTACCTATTCTTAACTCTTTTCAGCAGCATGCGATGTTGGACTAGCTGGTTTATGTTTGAACCAAACTGTTGGTGCAAAGACCACACAAAAGAAATGAAGGACAGAAAGGGCGCCCATCTTGCTTTCCTCTATTTTTTTTCATGATGTGTTTTTAACCAATACTACGTTTGCATCAATAATTCATATGGCTATAGCGTATCCCCACGAGGACAGATAGGAAATGCACACACTATAGCACCTTCTTCTGCCCTTCTCTATCCCTGTTGCGGTGCGCTACACTATGTGAATTATGAATGCAAACCAACTAACCCGGTAACGTGCCTTAGCAAAATACGTTTGCCATTTCCCGTATAGTCTACGAAACAGGGCCAAACAGACCCGCACATAATTAGGAAGCGATTTGATAAGACTGACACAGGTCATTCATCAACACCACCTGTCCTCTCTGATGCGTCTTCGTCCGCCGACGGGCCATCGCCGGAGAGAGGCCGTACTGCCGAATCGCTTATGGCTGGGGTGGCAATCGCCAGGTCTCATTCCTTTCGCATTGATATGGCTGACAACGCTCTTTGCGATACATGTCGTTGCGAGGAGGGGCTAAACCACATCCCATTCAATTGTCCAGTATAAGAGAACAAAAAAAAACAGTTAACAGGAGTTAAGGGTTCGCGCCGACGTTTCGACCAGTGGACTTGTCTTTTTCAATTCTAGAACTGGAATGTTCAACGAACTGGTATACCATGTTACCGACGTCCGTTATGACGCACCTTGACAATAGATGTATGTTTGTTGAAACTATTCGTACATGTTCAAAGAAGGAAAGTGTAAATTGAAGGGCTCGTTTTTTTTTGCTACACACAATAATAATAAGAACCGCCCCGCCGCGGTAACGACCATATACGTTATGTTACCAACGCCTATGTATCGGGCCTTATACTGTGTTGGCACCCCGCCGCGGCGGTGTAGTGGCTAGGGTACTCGGCTGCTGACCCGCAGGTCGTGGGATCGAATACCGGCTGCGGCGGCTGCGTTTTCGATTGAGACGGAAATGTTGTAGGCCCGTGGGCAGAGATTGGGCACGTTAAAACACCCCGGGTGGTCATAATTTCCGGAGCCCTCTACTACGGCGTCTCTCATAATAATATGGTGGTTTTGGCGCGTTAAACAACACATATAAATCATCAATATTATAGAGAACAAACAGAGAGTAATGCCAAGGAAAGTATATAGGGGACGTTATTAGAAGTATTTGTAATGGAAAAATGAGGAGATGTCGAAAGAAGACATCGCAGCTGCAGGCGACGAAGGCGCTACCGAAGTTGTTCAGAAAAAAAAATGGCAGCATATCCACGAAGTGAATGATTGAAAGTGGGGCGAAGAATTCGTCCGTCCATTCGTTCTTGCTTCCGTCCGTCCATGCGTCCGTCAGTGTGACCGTCCATGCGTCCATCAGCCCGTCCGTGCGTGCGTCTGTTCGTGCGTCCGTCCCTGCGTTCGTTCATGCAGCCGCCCCTGCGTCCGTTCATGTGTCCATCCATGCATCTGTCTATGTGTCCGTTCGTCCATCTATTCAACACTCCAAGTACCACCATCTCGCATCTTTTCATCATATATTTCCCACATAGAAGCACCGCCATCCAGCGGACATTCCAAAGACTAAACGAGAGGTGGCACACGCACACTTTCTTACGGTTTGCGCTTCGGGTCCACTTCCCACCTTTAACCACCTCGAGTTCATGGTATATACTAGTTCACTGTATTCATGGCACTGCGGCTGAACGCTCGCTAAACCTTTCGAAAACCAAGGAGGTTAAGCCCAGCGAGTAGGACGTAGCAAACTTTTTCAGTCAGATAGTGCTCAATGTACATGCCAATGGCTGCTAATGGTGATCACAACCTGCGCGTTAACTAAAAGCCGAATGCTCCCGTCTCTCATTCCCCATTAGCAGCCATTGACATGTACATTGAGCGCTATTTTTTATTGTTCAACAACGCACAAAAGAAGTATCTCACCGGCACCACCTTGGAGGTCAAAATGTTATACTTATTACATACTACGGAAGACGAACGGGTGCCGTTATAAGGAGCTTTGCCCTTAAAATGGCAGCATATCAACGGAGTGAATGATGGGGAGTGGGGCGAAGCATTCATCCGTCCATTCGTTCTTGCTTCCGTCCGTTCCTGCGTACGTCTGTGTAACCGTCCATGCGTCCATTCACCCGTCCGTGCGTGCGTCTGTTCGTGCGTCCGTCCCTGCGTTCGTCCATGCATCCGTGCCTGCGTCCGTTCATGCGTTTATCGATGCATCTGTCTTTGTATGCGTTCGTCCATCTATTCAGCGCTCCAAGTACCACCATCTCGCATCTTTTCATCATATATTCTTCATATAGAAGCACCGCCATCCAGCGGACATTTCTAGGACTAAACGGGAGGTGGCACATGCACACTTTCTTACGGCTTGCGCTTCTGGTTACTTCCCACCTTTAACCACCTCGAGTTCATGGTATATACTTGTTCACTGTATTCATGGCTATGCGGCCAAACGCTCGCTAAGCCTTTCTAAAACCAAGGAGGTTACACCCAGCGAGTATAACGTAGCAACCCTTTCTTCCAGATCGTGCTCAATGTACATGCCAATAGCTGCTAATGGGGATCGCAGCGTGTGCGTTACCTAAAGGCCGATTGGTCCTGTCTCTCATTCCCCCTTAGCAGCCATTCACATGCGCATTGAGCACTATCTTTTATTATTAAACAACGCACAGAAGAAATCTCTCACCGGAACCACCTTGGAGGTCAAAATCATAAGGACCGCTATTTCGGGTATGTGCCAATAGTGGTTACGTACTACGAGGGACGTAGAAGCCACGCCATAAGGAGCTTCGCCCCTAAACAATTCTTGGACAAGCGGCTGTGACAGTAATGTCGCGTACGGTGTAAGAGTTAAGAGCCACGGCTGACTGTGACTGACTGACCCTGTCCCTTTGCGTGTACACTAGTTCCCCCGGTTTAGCCATTTCAAGACCACCGGTTTGCAGCCCTAAGGGCAGCAGACCGGTTGCCTTCAACTGGTTAACCTCTCTACCATTCCTTCTCTTCTACTTGTTTCCCTATTGACTTTGAAGGAAATGTGAACATCAGCCCGGAAGCGTCTGTTCACGCTCACAAAGTATGGTATTTTTTTTAAGTATTCTCATCATGGCTGATAGTTTCCTCTCTTTCACCGCGAATGCAAACTGCGGCCGCATCAGTAACCCCATACGTGCCACTCCACCGGCGGGATCGCAGCTGAAAGAAGACACTTCAGTTTGCAGACAGAGTACGAGAGGAGTGCGTTGCACGCTTTTGTTCTCGCATGTCGCCGCGGGTCGAATATAAACTAAGGGGCGCGGTTTGACAAACTTTCCCCCGCCAACTCCCTCCATCTCCGCGTCATCTCCGAGCGCTTTCGAGAGCATTAACAATGGCGTCGCTGTCGTCGCAAGATGCCAGCACGACGGCCGCACTTTCGGAGCCAGTCCGCGCGCTGCCAGAAGGATGTGACACTTCAACGAAACACGCTGACAACGAAGGAGTGAGAGAGTAGGAGGGAAACAAGACGAGAAAAGTAAGAAGTGTGCAGAAACCATCGTCGTTAAAGCCTGTCGACACGGTCGACGCTCAAAACCAAGACAAGATGTGACCCCAAAACACACAAGTTACCGCTGTTCAGTTAATGCGGCCACTCTTGCCGCAATAGAAAACAAGACACTTTCTTCTCGCGTGTTAGCTCCTAAAAGCGCGCTGTATGGAAATAAAAAAAATAAAAAAAATTAAAGCGTTGATACAAGGCGTGGGAGATTCGGGCGCGGAGCCTCAATTATACGCGCCCCCCGGCGTGTATTTAAAACGAACACAGTTGTCCCTACAATTTCGAGCTATGAATGCTGCGGAGAGCTGCTTAAGGACGAAAGCTCGCGCGTACACCCGCCGCGATGCGTCGAAGATAGGAGCAGCATTGTGAGAGCTATAGATTGGACCAAGTATGCGTTGAAACTCGACACATACACAAAAAATATGGAACCGAAGCTTATCAGAACTCGTATCGCTAATCTGTGCAATCGATGCCTGAATAAATTGTTTAGGACAATTGCTGTCCTCTGGCTGCGTAGGTTGCGCATTTCACGTATTTACATAAGTACGTCTCTTCCGTTGCAGATAAACGTAGGGCGTAGCTTGTGGTAATCGGTTAAAGTGACGAAAGTTCGACAAATGATTCTTTAATGAAGAGATAACCCCCAAACAACGCAGCTACTTTCCTTAGAGAGCAGTGAATGCATGCGCTCTGCATATGCTACTCTCCACGTACTTCGCTTTACACTTAGGCGATTGATAGCGCACAGCGAACCACCACGCAGTTGCAGTGACAAAACTTTGATGACGCTGCCCGCAGCATCTGCAGCGCTGCCTTGTTTTAGGCACCCCCACGAGAGCGTGGATGAAAACAGAAGAGTTCTGAGGACAGCGTCCTTCAGGCAGGCTGACGGCGCCAGTGGCACTTGTGCCATTGTTGTCGCGAACGCCTTTTGTTTCGACGGAGCCCCGGGGCAATTTAAGTCTTGCTTAAAGGGGACAGTCCAGAAAACGCGCCCCAATCGGGGCATCGAAGGCGGAGGACAAAGGGGAAAAGAACAGCTGCTTGTGTGCCTTCGCAGCATTTCACGAGATAAGGAAAGAGAGGGGGCGAAAAAGTTTTTACAGGAGGGAACGCCTAGGCAGCTTCGCATGAGAAAGAACACGCTAGTGGTTTAAATGTTCGGTTTAGTTGATAAGGGAGTCTGGAAAGTTGAGGAAGTAAAAGCGAGCGTCGGTCGATTCTTATAACAATGGCTTTACTAGCGTTATTGTGGTTTAAGAGCGACGCAAGTTTGGAACTGCCGGCGTTTTTCAAGCGATTTAAGAATAGATGTGCTTCAGCAAAATAGTTATGTATTTGCTCCTGACTTTCAGAATGGGATAAAAAAAGAACACTGAAAGCAGATATTTAAACTACTTGCAGGTCTATCTAACCATAGCTAGGCGTTGTTAGACTAAAGGAAAAGTGGCCTAAGCCACAGCAAGAGATATTTAGGGGGGGGGGGGGGTATACAAGCGTCCATTTATTCGCTTTTTGAACGATTCCATCGAAAGAACGGCTCAGACGTCCCCACCTCCTTAGATCAGGGGGAAACAGGTGGCAGCGCGGGAAACGAGAAAACAAGACATAAAGAATGTATCAGGTTTCTTGATCGGAAAGAGTCCCTTGGGAAACGCTTGATCAAATTGTGTTCCTTTAGCGCAACTTCCTCATGTTCCTCCGCTGCATCTTCTCCGCGTATTGGTTTAGGGTTAAGGCTGGTCCTGCCACGTAGTTCAAGATAACGGCCGAGCAAAATGAGCAAGCAGGAAACCCCAAGAAACACACACACACACACACACACACACACACACACACACACACACACACACACACACACACACACACACACACACACACACACACACACACACACACACACACACACAAACTCACTCACTCACTCACTCACTCACTCACTCACTCACTCACTCACTTATATCTGCAGCCCCAGCGAACATCTGCGTTGTTTGGCATCTCTCATCTTCCTTTTATTTCGGCATCCAAAGGGATGCTCTCCAGCGTCCCATTTTTCTGACACAGCAATGGCCCCGTGCGCCGTTAGCCATTGCGACGAATAGCCTGTCATCTTCCGACGTTGAAGCCGCAACGACTGCGGGACGTCCCTCCTTTCATCTGCGGCCAACGTGGCTGCGAAATGTTAGCGAACATTCTTGTTTGGCGCAATGCACTGGGCAAAGAAACGCGCCCGGCACACGGCGATACGGTAGTCAATGCGGGAAAGCCCTCTTTCAAAGCTTCGAAGACAAATGAATAAATAAAAGGGACGCCGGAACACTCTGCATACTCGGCTTCCTACCAAGCTGGCGAAAAAAGAGGACATGTAAATAACGAGACCAACTATGAAACATGCATGAATTGTAAATTCTTTCGCATTAGACTGGCTAAGAGCGTGCAGCATTGAAAGAAAACAGAAGCAGGAATGTGAGTGCTTTAACCGAAAGCAATATATATCAAGACGTTTGACTATTGGTTGGTCGCAAATCACATAGACATTCTTTCAAGAATTGATACTTGTGAACGGTAAGCTCAAATCCGGGCACTTACAAACGCCGATGCTAACGAGACAGTTGTGTCAAATCTATAAATCTCATAGATCTGGTATATATGTTATCAGTAATGTAGTTCACGCAACGTATAATTATTCAAATTAGGGTTATTATTCATCTCCAGATTGCACTGTCAGATAAACTTCATGCAACAGGAATGCGCGGTTGATCGTATCGTATAGTTTCGCTAACGTGTAAACATCCTGCACGAGGGCTTCTATTTATGAGCTAGCTGGTATTTCATCAATCGCCACAACACATCGTGAAAACACAAATACAATGACGTACAACACATGCTTTTGTGTTTGTGTCATCACACTACGATCTAACGATCTGTGTAAAGATAATAAGATGTTTCAGATTTTTTTCTGTAACATCTCCAGAGGGTTTACGATTTATCGGAGCGGAAGCAACAATACAAGATATGTGGTTCTGCGGATTACTCGCTTGTGGCTAGGGTTGTCGCGAACGATGCTTGGAACGAGTAAACGTACTAGCGAACTGCGTACTGTATATCCGCGCGGTATCTGTGGCTCGCACAATGTTGCACTGACTCAATGAAAATAAGAAAAGAAGAGTTCGTAGAGAATCTAGGTCATAGCTTAAATAAAAAGCTACTAGTCGATATATCCCCCCTTTCATGCAATGGCTTTTTCGCGTAATCTGGTTTGAGGCCAGCAAAGCACACCACGAAGGAAGACATTGAAAGAGGAGTGTGAAAGAAATGCGCTTTGAAGAAACCCGGAGCGGCGCTATTTCACCGTGAAACTGTAGAATAAAGAAGGAAAAACAGAAGGGAAGGCTGGGGCTGTCGGATGAGACGCACGTGCAAGACATAAACTTCTATTTATTTTGTTTAAACTCGTGCTTTCGCACAAAAAAAACGGTAAGAGGATACGGGAAGCGACACTGCATACCGAAATTCACCACCGAAGAAAAACTCGCCGCTAACGCGAGTTGGATGCTGCGCTCTGACATTCGCGATGAAAGGGAGTTGAGGTAGAGGTATAGACCGCCATAGATCCAGATACGTTTGTAAGGAACAGCGAGCAGCGAAGAGAGAGATAGGGAAAAAATTCGGGAAACGGAATCGACGCGGATGAACACGAACAGATGTCACGCGGGAAAAAATGGTATGGAACTAAGAAATCGAACCTTTTCGTTTCCCTAAACGGGCCCACGTTAACGTCGCCTCCAGTAATGCGTAGACCAGCGAATATTATTACTTACTTTGTTTCTTTCTTTTCCTTTTTTCCCTACAGCTGCTGTCGTCAATTCCGTGATGCAAAAACATGACCACTCCTTGCCTGCATGTCAGTTGGAACGATGGCGCTCACGTTACCGACTCCGAGTAGTACATGGTTTTCGAGGCCTATTTTTGAAGATGCGGGAAGCACCGAGACGATGATTTCGCAAGCGCTATTTTTTTGCGCAAGAGGAAACGATGACTTTTATTCGTGCTCGATGCAACGCAGCTGCGAGGGTTTGGTTGCTGGGAATAAGTTTCTACTTGAACACACTACCGAGCTATCAAAACTGCCTCGCTTCTTTTATCCTCAACCATTTCGTTTGCCCAATTCCATTGGAGCACGTCCGAGCGTTTGACGAGTTAGTGCTGTCAATTTTAGCTAAGCTCGAAAATATGGCCTATTACGGGTGATTTTCGCAAAACATCTCGCCGTTTTTTTTTTCTTATTTGCGAGCACCGCGTCGAACATCGCTAAATCTTGATCTCCAGAAAGGACAGTCTTTAAGTTTAATGCTCTAGCATTACTTCACTTGTTAGTTTTTAATTCTGCTCCCTTCTCTCCAAAGTATTCTCTCTTTCCTCTCCACTCTCTATCTTTCATCTCACCCATCCCCCTCCCATGTGTAGGGTAGCTTGCCTATAGGCTGGTTAACCTCCCTGCCATCATTTTCCTCCAATTTTCCTTTTTTTCCCTTCCTTCCTTTTCTATAGACGAAGCTTATCGTGTTCCGCGGATGTTATAAGAACGTCACTTCCTAAGGTAACTTATTTTTCCGCGTAATTTTGTCACTTAATATTGAGAAACGCCGACGTCGGAACGAGGAATACACGTCATGGTGGAAAAACGTATTCGCGGCTTTGCGCTGCGAAAAAGACAATCAGATCGGGACAAGGCAGGAAGTAAAGAAGACGGGCGCTGTGTGGTCGCTACGAACTTCGCGAACGCGCGCGTCTATCGCAAAGCGCCCGTCTTTTTAAAGCCGAAGTTTTTTTTTTTCGCGAATGTGCGCGCGCCATTAAATATGTAGTTTGGTTATGAACTTAGCCTGCATTAGCGTGGCTCATATCAAAAATAAAGATGAAAAAGACGACACAGACGGCAAAGGTCGGCCTATATTTCACGGATAACCGACTTGCCCGAGTCAAAACACTTTTGTAGTTTACTTATACCCCTCCACTCCGCTCCTTTTATTTGCATCTTTGTTATCTACTGAACACATTCAACCTAGTTTGTTTATCTTGCACGGCAGTGCGTAAAAAAGACGCTCTAATCAACAGAGCGAGCAGAGTTGGATTCTACAGGTTATTTATGTTTTGTCACCGTGCCTACAGAGGCAGTCTTCTTTGTTCAAAGTAGTGAAAACAAGAGAAAGGTACGTCCCTCGTTGCTTGTGAAACACAGAGCGGCTTGGGTTGAGTTCTCGCTTCCAATTTCGCTGCACTTTTTTTATTATTACTTTTCAAAGAACAGTTTGACTTGGAACAAGTCGAGCTGGAGATAAAGACGCGCGCTCCATTGTCACGGCCATCTCGCGCGGAACGAAAGTAAGACATAGGCTTAGGTGGTTAAGAAGCATAAAAATGACGCATAAGGAATTTGAGCGTGGGTGATACTACGGTCGAGAAGTTCGCGTATTCCTGCAATTATTCCGGCTCTGTGAGATTTTGAAATACGTGGTGAGAAATGCCTCGAGAAAACAAGAAAAAAACGAAAGAAAAAGATACGAGCGACTAGTGAACTTTGGGAGAAAAAAAATGTGGACACCGTAGTGGCTTGAAGTGGCTGGAATTCCGGCTGACGCGTATTCCTCGTAGTGGCTGGAACGAGGAATACGCGTCACTGGTGGAAAAACGTATTCGCGGCTTTGCGCTGCGAAAAAGACAATCAGATCGGGGCAAGCTAGGAAGTAAAGAAAACGGGCGCTGTATGGTCGCTACGAACTTCGCGAACGCGCGCGTCTATCACAAAGCGTCCATCTATTTAAAGCCGAAGTTTTTTTTTTTCGCGAATCTGTGTGCGCCATTAAAAATGTAGTTTACTTATGAACTTAGCCTGCATTAGCGTGACACATATGGAAAAAAAATAAAAAAAGATGACACAGACGTCAAGAAAGGTCGCTCTATATTTCATGGATAACCAACTCACCCGAGACCAAGCACGTTTGCAGTTTACTTCTACCTTTCCACTCCGCTCCTTCTATTTGCATCTTTGTTCTCTACTGAACACATTCAACCTAGCTTGTTTATCTTGCACGGAAGTGCGTAAAAAGGCGCTATAATCAAAGGAGCAAGGAGAGTTGCATTCTATAGGTCATGTTTTGTCACTGTGTCTATAGAGGCAGTCTTCTTTATTCTAAGTAGTGAAAACAAGAGAACGGTACGTCCCTCGTTGCTTGTGAAACACAGAGCGGCTTGGGTTGAGTTCTCGCTTCCAATTTCGCTGCACTTTTTTTATTATTACTTTTCAAAGAACAGTTTGACTTGGAACAAGTCGAGCTGGAGATAAAGACGCGCGCTCTATTGTTACGGCCATCTCGCGCGGAACGAAAGTAAGACATAGGCTTAGGTGGTTAAGAAGCATAAAAATGACGCATAAAAATTTTGAGCGTGGGTGATACTACGGTCGAGAAGTTCGCGTATTCCTGCAATTATTCCGGCTCTGTGAGATTTTGAAATACGTGGTGAGAAATGCCCCGAGAAAAGAAGAAAGAAAAAAAAACGAGAAAAAAAAGATACGGGCGACTAGTGGAACTTGGGAGAAAAAAAAGAACGTGGACACTGTAGTGGCTTCAAGCGCAGAAAGAAACAAGAGCCAGAAATATCCGTGAACCGCGAGCTCGTGCGGGCACATTCTCATGCAAATTATAGGCTTAACGCGCAACACGAGGCGGCCGAGTCGGACCAAATCTTACGATGGCAATAAAACTAAGTGCAGTTAACTGCTGGCCCGCGTTCATGACTTGTGTGAATTAAGATGTCGAACGAGGGCAGGGAGCGGCGGAGACTGTCTAGCGTTCAGCGCTTTAGTCTTCGTACTGTTAGATTTTCTTCCCTTTTTAGTGCTGATGCGAATGAGGTAAAAGAAGCTGCGGAATGCGAACAGAGAACGAGCCGTTAGGCGTATGCTTTGCTGTTGTCACATTACAATTATACTCTTACGCAGATTTTTTTTGAGCAGTCGGGAACTGGTTCTATAGTTTCGCTTTGTTCCGATGAACTGGAGCTGATCATAGACAGCCAGGTCAATTTATGAATACAATCACGTGAAGGCATTACGTCGCTGCAATCAAGCCAATTTCGGAGATGAACTCTATAGATCGATGTGCACGCCAAGTTTACTTGCTAGGTGGTATAACCTCGTTAATTTGAGAAACTAACGACTGTTGCTTGCGATATTCTCATTTACTTGTGAGAGCTTGCTCAAGTTGTGGAGGCGCGGCTTTTTCTCTGGCCTTTCGATGTAACAATGTAATGTAGATAACGAAAATGCGATTTCTGATTTATTTATTTATTGATTGATTGATTAACTGATTGATACTGTGAAGTGTGCAAATGAACAAGTGGGATAGAAAAATGATGAAGAAAGCACAATCTTATCCAAGAATTCGCCCATTAGACTTCCTTTCTCACAAGAAAAGCTTTTGGAATTTCGCCTGCGTTATCGTTGAATCAGTTGTAAGTTTTCGTAATACTGTTCTAAAAAAGAAGATTGACGGCCCTAAGTATATGTACTAATATTCCACTGCTTACATGTCACGAATAACACATACACAGTTAACTCATGACATTTTTTTTCTAGCGAGACCTATTACGGTACCAATACTACTGAGTGCAAACAGGTATGCTATCATTAGGTATCTAATGCCAACATCTACAGGTAATCTAAGTACGCGCACCCAATAAGAACAGATAAACCGGCAAAGCCTTCGATTCGGCAAAAAGCTTCGGGCAACTTTCCAACGATGGTGTTCTCATTCGAAGCGGTATTCGTCAATATCTTGACTTTAACGACGGAGCTCATGGAAAGAATGGTCGCATGGAGATGCAGTCGTATAGTTTTATGCACACCGTGTCGCATGCGAGTGCGTAACAGGCGGGCGACTGATCTCGTAAGACTTCGGTGCGCTTTGTGTATCTTCCAGCGGTGCGCAGAGAGGAAACGCGAACTCCGCGATTCGACTGCGCGGAGCGCCCGCCTTGTGATGGCAAGCACGCAGCGACATCGGCATCAAAGCGACGAGAGGATTCTCGTACACGCACGTGCGCTGCGCTGACTTTGCATTTCTCAGAGGGATCTTATACGTGTTATTTGCATACGAGTCCACGAACGGATGTTTCGCGCATCTTATACTCGTCTTTTGGCTTCAACGTTTCATGCTTCTTATTTATTTATTTATTTATTTATTTATTCCTTTATTTATTTATTTATTTCGAAAGCATTTATGCTTCTTAAACTTTTTTTGAATCTCTAGGCTGTTCTCGGTACGGTTTACTCTATGTCGGCTACGACGGACACTCAATCTGGCTTTGTTTGCAACGTGGTTCAGAAAATATTCACCTTATTTTTGAAATAATCGAACTACAACTTGATTTTTTTTAACCGTGTAGAAGTGCTGCTTGAGCGAATAAATATTATCGCGTACGAAGCACCCCACCGAGAAAGTTTTAGCCGAGATGCGCTTGCTCCATACGAGGCAGTTTTGAGTGTGCACGCATAATGCCTAACGAGCGCGCAAGCTCGAGAAATATTTTATTCCGACGTTGATATGAGTATTGCAAGTCCCGGCAACGTATTTTTTCTCAACCTATACAAGGGGTGTATTTTTTTCACGGGTTTATGCATGCATCGGGTGGTTCCTTGCAAGAAGTTCATTAGGCTACGCATGATAGTTGAACTAGAAAAAATGATTCAGTATATGTTTGGGTAGCGCAGCTCTCGATGCAAAAAAAAAAAACTACACGCCTCTTCATACCGAAAAAAAAACTTCGCTCGCCTTTGATTGCGAGTGGGGTCTCAAATGTAGTGTATAATAAGGAACAAGAGAATCTCGCAACGAGCTCCGAACATATGCAAGACTGCTGTCGGAATTTTCTAGCAGAGCGAGTACGCTAAAACCAAGATCGAAATACCAGCCCCGCAATGTGAAACTATCATGCAGCGAGTACGACATTACACTGTAAAAAAATAAACCGATAAACCGATACAAGGTGGACGAAAAGTAAGCAAGTGAACAAGAAAAAAGTGCACGGCTATCAGAGGGCAACGATCACAACAACATAAAAAAAAGAAAAGAAAGAAGGAATGACACGATATCTCCTTCGAACTAACATGGAAGTGAATTGTCACTCCCAGGAAAAGCATGGCGTCATTAAAGCAGGAAAGGGCTTAGCGATTTACCACTAATACAGGCCTATCTCTGTACTGCCTCGACGGGCCTGACGTTAAAAACAAAACAAAAAACAAGCTTTGTTACATGCCAAATCGAGGTTAAGCTGCCGTTTACACTTTTTATAGTAGTCCATATCACGTACCGCAATCTTCGCAATATAACTGACAGAAATTCGTCCCCGCCTAATAATTGCGTGGGCGAGACAATGAAGGTTGTTATACGTAATTGACAATGTTTTGTTTTTACGCTCAGGGATGCAACAACTGTCAACGTTGTAATCAACAAGATTTCTAAAGATTATGCGCCCTTTCAGGATGTCTATAGCTCAACGGTCCGACCACCATCAGCGTAGCAATGAGCAAGGATCTGCGCATCTAAGTAGCACCAAGCTCTACGGTTTGACCACCAACCGCAACAAAAAAAAAAGCATTAGACGAAGTTGCGGACAGAGGAAACGCCAGGTGTTGAAGTTGAACTTTAATAATATCTGGGGCTTTACGTGCCGAAATCGCGATATGATTACGTGACACGCCTCATTGTAGGGTTCGGAAAATCTCGACCACCAGGTGTCCTTTAAATTGCACTGACGTTTTTATAAAACTTCAAGTGTCACTTTTAAGAGTCCACTCAAATTTCACCTCCATGGAAATGCGACCGCCATGGGCCGAGATTGATCCTGCGGACTTTCTGGTCACAAATGGGGTTTCGGTAACGTAGCTTGGCGTCTAACAAAATAAATGCGTTGTGACCAGCCAGAATGTTGTTCATTAAGAGAGCCCAAACGTCGGCGTGCTTCCTTAATTTTGTTCACCTGTTTTTTTTCAACTAGAACCTAAATCTAAGTGCATAGAACTCTAGCATATTCACCTTTGAAAATGCGAACACCCGTGACCTCTGGGTCAGCAGCGGAGCACCATAACTGCGGCGGACTTTATTGAAATTTAGGGTATACGCGATGCCATGCCCCGCTCACAGCCGGAAACTCTTCATGCTCGAGGCATAATACGACGTAGCGATTGGAGAGCTTAGAATTCGGTGCCTGATCGTACGTATGGCTCGCAACACTGCACAATCGCAGCGGCACAATCACAGCAAGCCTGAAACATTGAAAACGTGATCGTGGGTCTACGGCGAGGCCTATAGGGTTCTCTTTTAAACCGTGGTCAGGTATTGCATACGTTTTCGACCACACTCTAATACTCAGTAATCCTTATATATAGAACATTGGCAGAAGGATTATATCGGGAGGCAAGCTGCGCTTTTAGTTTTACGACTTTTTCCCCCCTATGACATACGCAGAGCGAGAAGGCAGTGTTTGCGCAGGATAAAGTATGCCAAGTTTGTTTTGATGTCTGAAACCCAAGCGACGTTCTCGGATAAAGGTTTTTTCTTTTTTTGTTCGTTGCGATTCGCAGGGTTTAGTTCGTGTCCCAAGCGAATACGAAAGTTCGGATATTGCCACGCATCAGAAAACTGGTGTTCGCTTCGCTTTATTACCCAAACCTTGTAGGATCATTCAGCTTTGAACATTGCTCGACGTTTCATTACAGATGTTGCAAGCGTGAAGCCCAAATAAGAAAAAGAAAAGTTCTAATAGTTCTAAGCGGGAATGCCGAATTCGGGGTATGGCAGCATCATTTTTAAGCTCTTCTGTTTTCATTCTTTCAGCCTTGTAACTGTATTCGTTGTATATAGTGGCATACATTTATTTCACAAATGATAGTTATTTCAAATTAAGATATGGTTCAGAACAAGAAAATGAGCTTTGGGTAACATTATTACTTAAAGCACAGTTCGCGTAAACTTTTGCGTTTGAAGCTGATTTCAGTACGTTGAAATTACATGTTCGGTTTCATGTCTATGCAGGAATGTTGTTGTAGACATGTAGCTATTTTTTATCTGCTATTTGCAAGCTGTTGCCTTGCATTAAAAAAAAGTTGTTAGAAGAGCATAAAAAATAAAGGTCCCCTTTTCCGCCTTATTTTTGCACACTTTAGAACAAGTTGTACTGTCGTTGCCGACTTCCTTTGATGGAGCCCTCGTAGAATGTTTGTTTAACTAGGTTTTACATGATATATGTGGGATATTCTGAGCTTTAGCTCACCATTTACAGCTTCTGTCAAGTTGTGTTTTCTACTCTGTCTTTCTTACGAGGTTATGTATCCATAAGGTTAATTTATGTTTAAAAGTTTACTTTATTATTATGTTTTGTTGTTTTTTCGTGTTGTACAACCTGTATCAACCTCTTAGTAACGCGATGTTTAGTCTTTTTATAATGTTATTTATGTTTAAAGTGCTGATGTTATCTCAATTCTTACATAATGTCTATTGCTTTTCATGTTCTATATACTACCTGTATCTTTTCCTGTTTGTTTCCCCCCCTACAATAATGCGCAGTTGGGCGCTGTAGGTATCTTAATAAATAAATAAACAAATAAATAAAGCACAGGTTAACACTACAATGCCTAAAAATAACATAGCACAATAGCAATTTTTCAGGCCTCAGGTACTGACCCGAAGGTCGTGGGTTCGACCCCGGCGGAAGCCTTTGCATTCATATGGAGCCAAAATGCCGGAGACACATGCACTGCACGATGTGAGTGCACGTCAAGGGACACTCTCTTAACGACATTTCCCGAGCCCCTAAAAACGGCACGCCTCATCTTTACATATGACGGTTCTAGAAAGTAAACTACCATAAATTATAATTATTCGTCGCTCGAATGTTTGCAACCCGCCAGCACACCCAGAAGGAGCAAACGAAGCATCGCTGTTTTGTTTTCGAGAATAGTTTCGCAACGCACGGGGTGCTAACCTGGAGAGCGTCTAATTCCGCCATCTTGTCACCTTTTCGCAATGGCGGCACTTTAAGCAGAGAGGAGAAGTTGTGGCAGTGAACTTCAAAGGAGTCGACTGTTGGGCGAGTTGGTACCTTCACAAAGAAACCATCGTGAGGGCGCAACTAAACGCAACACACGCACGCACGCACGCACGCACGCACGCACGCACGCACACACACACACACACACACACACACACACACACACACACACACACACACACACACACACACACACACACACACAACACACGAGGACAGGTGCAAACTACCAACTGGCTTTATTAAAGAAAGATTTGCACCTTTAAACATCAACATCCACACATTTATGCATCAACACTCGCCCAGTTGGTAGTTTGCGCCTGTCCTCGTCTGTTTTTTTCACCCTGTGTGCTGTGTTTAGTTGCACCCTCACGATGGTTTCTATGTCGTAGCAGTGTTCCAGGCAAATCACGATTGACCAATGGCAAAATTCGAAATGGCCGCATTAGCACCCATGTCCTAAGTACTTCACCACACCAGTAACCAGTGCTGAACTTAGGTTCTGTTGGTGTCTCGTAGCGAAGATAATAATCACCTGAGCGGACGAGCACAAAAGAAAATAAAAAAGAGAGCACAACATGAGTGCTAACTTTCAACAAGTGGTTCATTTGTTCAACGTAAGCGTCTCTCCGCAGATCAGCCACTCGTTGATGTTAAGCGCTTATGTTACGTTTCTCCGCGTCTCACGACTCTAATTGAGCAATTTACAGTTTTAGTGCATCATCACATTTTCCCGCGTTCTGTGACGTCGTAGAAGTATAATTCAACATAATAATGATAACATAGTTTTGATTCTAATCTTATTTTGATGTAAGGTATGTTGTGATGAGCAATTGCGTCCCTAATTCGGAGTTTATCGATGTTTGAAGACGTTAGCCACGTGGCGGGCTTTTACATCTGAAATAATGAGATGAAAACTTGAAATAAAAAATAAACAGATATAACGTGCTTACATGTGAGTATACAGAGTGCTTCAATTACTTGCGCAAAGTTCCAAAAAACAAACAAACAAACAAACAAATAAAGAAAAATATCTGTGCACTACGTGTGTCGAGGTTGCCCAGTTCTGTTGCGAGCCAAATGCACAGCGTCAAAATATTAATGTCACTCCACCACGACGAGTAATTAAGAACGATTGTTTCATCGATTTTGAAAATAGTGAATATAACGAGAAATCTTGGATACTACAGTTCAAGTGCTTGTCCAGAGTGGTCACATCATTCCAAATATTCTAGACAACTGCCCCGTTTAATTTTGTTTTCAGCGTTCCTTCACATACGGCGCAACTTAAAAAAATTAATGCTTGGCGCAATTTAACCATCACAACCTGTGTGTACGTAAAATAAAAAAATACCCGATGATAAACGAGGGTGATTTAGTTTGTGCGTCTATCGCATTTTAAGCGCGGTACTTTTGTGCGTTAGAAGAGCGTGCAAAGTTTTTACCGATACGACTCCGAAATATCTGTCAGTGCTTCTTAAGGAAAACAGACCCGAAAGCAACTTGTCTTCCTTTCGGAACGTCGTTGAGAAGCCGTTTATTACGAGGGAGAGAACGAAAGCAAATAAAAAACACTATAATAAAAGGAGCGATTCGAAAACGACGGTGTCATTTGGGAAATTGCGGACAACTCGGCTCCCTCGAGTACTGTGTTCGTCAGCCAGGGGGGAACGATCGAACGGAACGGTCGAAGAAGAAGGAGGACGGAGAAGGCCTCCCCCGAGAAGTGGAAACAAAACTAACACGATGGAATGCTTCGAGATAAGGATACGCCCCGCTAACGATATAGCCCCCCCCCCCCACCGATGTTGCCAGTACACTATCGTAAAGAAAAGCCCACTATCGCCACCTATAAACACAACGTCAATAAACTGAACGCTACCCTGATGTCCCCCAAAACACCCATAAAAGAAACGAGGTGAAGGGAAAAAGAAAAAGAGCGAAATAACGTCAAAGAAAGAGAAATAAAGATTACCGCGTCCGGCGGAACGTACGAGAAGTGCTGTGCGGTGACGCGATAAGCAAAACTCTTAAGGACGTGTACGGTGTGTGTAACACGCACATACGAGATGCCTATAGCGCGCGTGCGCGTTGTCTTTCTTTCATTTGATTCATTGATTCTTTCTCTGGTTCGCTGTTGATAGCTGGGAGCCGAATGAAATTCCCATCTGTACACTTTTCGAGCAACGTGGCAATCGCGACTCTTTCGTGTAATGTCCGTCGCGAGTTCGCCACAATTTTTGTTTGTTTGTTTGTTTTCTTTCCGAAGCAACTGTGTCCCACATCAGTTCTCCCGAATGTAGCCACGTGCACGACATCGCCTGAGATGTCGGCGAGAAGTGAGGCTGTTTGCGTTCCCCTCGAATGTTTGCACCGTGTTAACGACGCGTCGCATTTGGTACTGCGGTCACTCCTTCCCGAGTCGACGCTGTTTTCCCCATTCTTAATGGCTGCAACGCGATCGGCGACTGCCCTGTGGCGTGTCGTACACAGCGGACGCAACTTATCAGCGCGGAGCGGAAAAAAAGCGGGCCAGGTATGAAGTTACACGCTGCCACGTCTGCAAACAGATTACAGCTGCCGAAATTTTCATCTTGCCGCTATCAAATCGCCGTGGACTCTGCAAAAATTGCAAAAGGGTGCCGCAGTTTGCTTTCTCCCAGTCGACTATCAAGTTTGATGTCCTAAAGACACCTTCGGAAATGAGCGATATGTTGATTTGGGATATTTAGTACTTCTTGACTTTATCTCATTTTTCGCAACCAATATACTCTTCCCCTATACAGTGTAGGCTTACGGAGATATGGCTGATGGAGTTTCATTTCTCTCTTTTTCTTTATGCCTCGGTCTCTTCTACGCTATTTGGTCTATAATGCTGCTAAACTACAATATGTGGTGCACATAATAAATTTTGTGGCTTTTATGTACTGAAACTATTAACTCATTATAAAAGACGCAATAGGGTAGCCATTCGGAAATTCTGACCACTTGAGGTAGTTCATAGTGAACCTATGTCTCAGCCTCCAGAATTTGGATCCAGCGAAATGCGGTCATTGCAGCCGCATTTCGATTCCGCGACCTTCAGCGCTCAGCAGTCGAAGATACGAAGTATACCATGAAGAGGTGGGCTGGTATAGACAAACTGATTCAGCTCTAGTTGCAACAGCAAAGAGAATGACACTCAGAGCCAATTGGAGGGATACGTCCAGCCGCCCGCTTCCACCCCTGATTCAAGCGCGCGCGCACACACACACACACACACACACACACACACACACACACACACACACACACACACACACACACACACGCACACGCACACACACACACACACAGAGAGAGAGAGAGAGGGAGATGATGGACTTCGCAAACGACAAAATATATCCTAATTTGTGTAAGCGCAGTGTTCAGACGTGCTTTGCGGAGTTGTCTTAGGCTGCGCGTTCGTAGGCATCAGACGGAAGGCGATATTTTAGGTAGCGGAGAAGGTAATTTTTCAGTGCATGAAACAAAAGGAAAAAAGTACACAAGGCTGCAGGGCGCATCAGTGCTGTTCTTAGCTGGCTCCATGCTGCATGCTTTCCGGCGATAAAGGGCGCACCGCTCCACGCGCGTAAAAAAGCCGTTGTAGGGCGTTGCTGGGACGCCTCCTAAATGAGGTCATGCGTTCACCAGAGGTGCCCAAGGAGGTAAGAAGACTCGGAGTCTGTCGACTGTTTACAGTCTTCTAACTTTTCTTTGTCTTCTTCTCGTACCCTAACACACGGAGTTGGATAGTTCGACCATGCAAGCTGCAGCGTCGTCCCTACCGGATCTGCTTCTTTATCACCGTCCGGAGAATCACCGTAATATGAGGCCAGAAAAGTGGTCGTTACGGGGCGAGCTCCGGTATGGCATGCCCCAGTACCGCCCACTCTTAGCACCTAGCTGAGCCAAACTTTGCCGGTTTCTTTTTTTTTTTGCCGGTGCCTCGCATAAAGTATGCCACTGGGAATTCGCAACAGTGGCTTGACTTCCACCTTCAAGGAAGATAAAAGTGCCACGTGGGGGAACGCAAGCAAAAGCAAAATAGATAACAGGTGTTTGTCACTGCTCCTCTGGAGAGTTGCGCGTTAAAAGCACCGTCATGTGCGCCATAAAGCCGGCTGGATAATGCCACTATTCTAACTTGCGACAATGGTTCAGTGGACGTAGTGGTATTCCATTCTAGCGCACACGAGATAACGGCTGCAGATACGGGTCGAGAATAATGCGATATGGTTGTGAGAGTGATCGTACTTCAGCTGGTATCTGGCAGGGCCCTGCACACAACTGCGGTGCATGCGTATCAATCAATCAATCAATCAATCAATCAATCAATCAATCAATCAATCAATCAGCACTCTTATACCAAGGCTGATATGTTACAAAGATTACCTTCAGCCCAACAGTGTTATGTGTCTTTTATTGTTCCGTTATCGATAACATCTTCTAGAGAATTTCTATTTGACAAAACGTGAAACATGATTCTTTCAGACTGGCACGATGGGATGGCGCTAAAGTTGTGTTTTTGGCAATCAACACTGTACGTAAGTATTAGGTCCACGATTAATGGGGTAATAAGCCCTCACTTAGCGCGTCAATTGGAGCCAACAGGCAAGAAAAAAAACAAGGAAAGAAAAAGTAAAAGGAAATCAGCGTCAGTACTAGACAGTAAGCGTGTTACAGGAAGCGATAGAGCATGCTGAAGAACTGTAGAATAGTGTCTCCGCACGGACTTGTTAGCTGTGCATCAAAAGGGAAGACACTAAATCAGAGTCGTCATGCAGTATTTACAAAGGTGTTATGTGATAGATTTGTATGCATATACATATCACAGATATATTAAGGCCGATGAAAACGATGCATGGGTAAATATTTTCGAACCACGTTCAGGGAAATGCAAATAGCACGCTTCTCTTGCGAATGGTGTTGCCCTAGGCTATTTCTAATTTATTTGAGCTCTAAATATAAGGTCATTCCCATTCAGCCACCTACGCGTCTGAGGATAATTCACGTGTGTCTGTGCAGCAGCATATTACACAAAGGCGAGCCTGGAGACGCGGCTTTGTAAATTATTTTATATAAACGAAGAAGCAAAAACAGCAAGACAGCGACAACACGGGCGCGTATAGTCTACAACACAAGCCTACGTGCTAGAGAGATTTCGTTCGAGTGAAGAGCAAGCCGAAGTAGACGCATTTCCATTTCTACGATGATAAACAGAGTGTATACGGAGGGAAAAACACGCTATTGTGAAACAAGAACTGCCGCATGTATACTCTAACGCTGTTGTACGAGTAAAACCACCTCGGACTTCGCTGTTTGCCGAACTCTCACATTTTGGGTGGAACATCAAAAGTGTCCTTTGTTTGGAACATTCTCTATGCGGTTCCTTTGACGGGCGCCAGTTTGTCCGCCTAGGACATCACATTAGTACTTTAAGCTTGCCGCTTTAATGCCCTCCAAAACATAGCTCTACCGAAGAACGTTGTTTATGCGCGAAATAAATCTATCTGGCAACGAAAACATTTTTTTTTTCGAGTTCGAGCAAACATAGCACCACCGCGCACCACCGAAGAAAGTGTGCGTTTGTGGTCGCGTCTTCTACGAAACCAAGACTCGTCCGCAAGGTGCACCCTGAACAAAAGCGAACAACTAAGCAAACGGTTTCCTAATGTACTCGCGAGGAATTCCACGCTACGCCTTGAGCCCCTGGTTTGATATTTATTTTTACAGCCCGAAGAAGAAAGGCTTCGAGTTAACAAAGCGTATTTACGCAGACAGACAGTGGGTAGCGGCGTGTTTTTCCGTGCGGCGAAATCTGTCCAGAGTGTTCTCTTCGGCGATTGAATGCGCAGCTTAAAAAAAAAAGAAGGCGAAGGAAGGATTTCTGGAAGTAGCGGTTTGAGGAAAACAACTCGAAACTTCCGGGCAAGTATAAGAAAAACACATATACGCGAAAAGAAGAAAAAAAAAAAAGAGCTCGGGACTTGTTTTTTGCTCTCTTCAGCGAACGAGACAAGCCCCTGGAGTTTGTTTTTGCAGAGTCGCGCAAAAGAATCTTTATACACACTTCGTGCGGTCGGCAGTTCTTGCGCCGGTACATGTTCGTTACAGCCCCCTGCATGCTGACGCTGTTGCACTTAAAAACGTGCAGCGTTACGGAGGCTGTGAACGCAATGTTCGACGCGAAAAGCGCGAGCCGATTCAAACGAGAAAGGTGAGTGGCGCGAGTCTGCAATAAAGATCCCTTCTCCGAACGCCGGCGCGTTTGATAATTTATGCATGTTCGAAGTGCCATCGCGACGCCCTGAAAACACTGCGGTAGCGGTTGTTTGATTCTTTCTACCAAAGCTTGAGCGTTTATTGCCTCTCGATACAGAGTGGGCGATCGATTGGCAATGTCAACGCACTACCATTCGTGGAATACGGAATTATCAGAAGCACTTAAAGAGGGCAGCCAATGCTGCCTAAAGATTCGATTTTGAAATAGTGTACTAGAATAATATTATTCTAGTACATTGCAGTTATGAATCTTCCTAACTGATGGTAATGGTAGTGATGATGATGTTGTCAGTGACGGTGGTGATGATCTTTATTAGCATTCCATTTGAAACAAAGCATCACCAAACACTATCTTGCCATGTTCGTTCTAATGCGTCAAACCTCGATATAACAAACACGGGTATAACGAATTAT
Source organism: Rhipicephalus microplus (assembly GCF_043290135.1). NCBI lineage: Eukaryota > Metazoa > Arthropoda > Arachnida > Ixodida > Ixodidae > Rhipicephalus > Rhipicephalus microplus. Next base: position 28,267,049 of record NC_134704.1, on the reverse strand, counting down.
TGGTTATAATGAATCCTTGGTAAATAATGAATAGAATGACCGTAAAAACGGTGTTGCTTATATACGTTTGTAACTGATTCTTGACACTAAAGAAACTTCCTTCACGACAAAAACACCACGTTATGGCGAGATTTGTCTTAATACATTGCAAAGATATTGCTACCTGTAGGCTGCCACAAACCATAGTGCGAATGCGCGTGTGCGCCCGACGAAGAAGATGAGGGTCGCTGGCTGCTCGAGCTCGGAGCCAGACTGGCCAGTGCTGCAACCGCTCTTGCAAATATATTTTTCGAATATATTCGCAATACTTTGTCTCGTTACTCACGTAACATATTTGGTGGAGGTGGAACGATCCCCGTCCTCACCACGCAGCTCCGCAGTGGCCGCATCCTCCAGCTTCCCGCCATGGCTTTCAGTGACAACGCGTCCGCTTCACCATCTGCGGCTTCTCCGACAACCTTTGTCGCCGTCCAAACACCCCGTGATCCCGGGACATTTTCTGCGCAACCTGGCCTCGACGTCGACAAATGGCTTCGCCTTTATGAACGGGTCAGTCAAACTCACCGCTGGGACCCTACCATGATGCTCGCTAATGTTCTCTTCTACTTGGACGGAACCCCGCGTGTCTGGTACGAGACAAATGAGTCCGAACTCACCAGCTGGGACACGTTCAAGGAGAAGCTACGTGACATCTTTGGGGACCCGACCGGTCGCCACGCAGCTGCACGACAGGAGCTGGCTACCCGTGTCCAGTCGCCAACTGAATCGTATGTGTCATACATCCAAGAAGTTCTCGCTCTTTGCCGAAAAGTAGACGAGGCGATGTCTGAGGCTGAAAAGGTTGGACACGTTTTGAAGGGGATCGCGGACGACGCCTTCAATTTGCTGGTGTACACTAACGTCTCGACCATCGACCGTGTAATTCAAGAATGCCGCCGTTTCGAAACAGCAAAAAGCCGTCGGGTGCGCCCTCCTTTTTCTCGGTTGCCAAACACGGCGGCTACGTCCACCTGCTCCGATTCTACCGTCACACCGCCCTTTGAGCAGAGTGTAACGCGTATCGTTCGACGGGAACTTGAAGCAGCAAGTCCAGCGCCGCTTCAGCCCACTTCTTTCGAACATACGATGCCGACAACCCCCGCGATCTCCGTTATTCAGGCGGTCGTACGACAAGAATTCGCCAACCGCGGGTTCCCTGATGCTTGCCCCATCTCTTGCCCCTCCTCCAGACCAATTCCCATTAATCCACCTCGACGTGACCCATTTGTTGCTCCACGATCTCGCAACCCGGCGGAATGGCGAACTCCTGACGACAAACCGATCTGCTTCCGGTGCCACCGCGTTGGACATGTCTCCCGCTACTGCCGTGCCTCCTGGACGCCGCCACATAGGAGCCAGTTTTTCGCACCTTATAGCCCATATGAAGATCTTCGCCGGTATTCGTCCAGCCGTACCGCCCCTGCTTTCGACACGTCTAACAGCCGCCTTCCTGCTCGTTCTCCGTCCCCTCAACGCCGTCGTTCCCCGTCGCCCCAGCCACGCCGCCATCACTCGCCGCCTAACTTTTCATCGTACCCGACGAAAAACTAGACAGTGCAGCCCCTGGAGGTAGTGCTGCATCATCCCTGTCTGAACCAAACCCTCCATTGACGCTTCATACGAACAAAAATCTTGTCGATGTACACGTGGACGGTATTTCTCTGTCGGCACTAGTCGATACTGGCGCTCATGTGTCCATAATCAGCGTTCATCTTTGTCGCCGCTTAAGAAAAGTACTCACGCCTCCTGCTACCGAAGCTGTACGTGTGGCCGATGGCGGCACTGTTCCTGTCATTGGCATGTGTACGGCTCGCATAAGCATCGCCGACCGTTACATTCCTGTTCTATTCACGGTGCTCCAGAACTGTCCTCATGACCTCATCTTAGGGATGGACTTCCTGTCGACCCATTCTGCTCTGATCGACTGTTCCGCTGGTACTCTTTGCTTAGACCTTCCTCTTCAGCCGGATATTCACCCTGAACCTCGACACGGCCTTTCTGCCACAGACTTCCTCCGCTTACCGCCTAAAGCCCTCACATTCACCGAATTCGCCACGACCTCACCCGTATTGGATGGGAATTACATCGTCACACCGATTCCTGATGTCCTACTGGCACGTGACGTCACCGTCCCTCACTGCATCGTAACTGTAGCCTCCAACCGGACCCGTCTACCCGTCATAAATTTCGGCTTCACAAAGCAAGTCCTCCCTGAAGGCATCCTAATCGCCACGTTGCGGTCCTTAGCCGATGATCACGTCACCACTTTCGCAGCCGACGCATGCACCAATTTTTCTTGTCGCCCACTCGATGCCACATGCCTCGACATGTCAATACGTCCCATGATCGACCCTGACCTTCCCCCAGAGCAAACAGCCGCTCTCGCACGCCTTCTAGCTTCCTACCGTGACATCTTCGACCTTGACGACCGACCACTCGGCCAAACTTCTCTTGTAAAGCACCGCATCAACACCGGTGATGCTGCTCCCATTCACCGTCGACCGTATCGCGTGTCCGCGTCGGAGCGCCAGATTATTCAAGCTGAAGTGAATAAGATGTTAACTAAAGGCATTATTGAGCCCTCATCAAGCCCATGGGCGTCACCCGTCGTCCTGGTTAAAAAGAAGGACAACACATGGCGCTTTTGCATCGATTACCGGCATCTAAATCGAATCACCAAAAAGGACGTGTATCCTTTACCACGTATTGATGACGCCCTCGATTGTCTCCACGGCGCACGCTACTTTTCATCCATCGACCTTCGTTCTGGTTATTGGCAGATTGCCGTAGACGAGAAAGACCAAGAAAAGACCGCCTTCATCACTCCAGATGGCCTATACCAATTCAAGGTTATGCCCTTCGGTCTATGCAATGCCCCCGCCACGTTCGAACGTATGATGGACTCTCTGCTACACGGATTCAAATGGTCAACATGCCTGTGTTACCTAGACGACGTCCTCGTATTTGCACCTACATTTGAGACCCACCTTGAGCGTCTGTCGGCCATTCTCGACGTCTTCCGCAAAGCTGGCCTCCAGTTGAACTCCTCGAAGTGTCACTTCGGCCGCCGACAGATTACCGTGCTGGGCCACCTTGTCGATGCTTCTGGTGTGAGACCGGACCCTGAGAAAATTCGTGCCGTCACGAGTTTCCCAATACCCCAATCCGCCAAAGATGTCCGGAGCTTTGTGGGACTTTGCTCCTACTTTAGGCGGTTCGTGAAAGATTTTGCGGCAATCGCCCAACCACTTACCGATCTTTTGAAGAAAGGCGTTCCATTTTCGTGGGGGTCCACTCAAGCTGCCGCCTTCTCTCACCTCATAACACTTTTGACGACGCCCCCTATCCTGGCCCACTTTGACCCATCTGCCCCAACTGAGGTCCGAACTGATGCCAGTGGTCACGGTATCGGAGCCGTTCTCGCCCAATGCCAACAGGGACACGACCGCGTTATCGCGTATGCTAGCCGCCTCCTTACACCTGCAGAGCGTAACTATTCGATCACGGAGCGAGAATGCCTTGCTCTTGTCTGGGCGGTCTCAAAATTCCGCCCATATTTATATGGCACTCACTTTTCCGTCGTCACCGACCACCACGCGCTCTGCTGGCTTTCATCCTTAAGAGATCCTACAGGTCGACTTGGTCGCTGGGCTCTGCGACTGCAAGAATACACCTTTGCTGTGATATACAAGTCTGGACGCCTGCACCAGGACGCCGATTGCCTTTCTCGCTATCCAGTTGGCCCATCGGCCACCATACCTGACAACGACGCCTGCGTGTGCTCCGTTTCTCAACTGAACCACATAGCCGACGAGCAACGCCGTGATGCAGCCCTACGAGCTATCATTGAGCGCCTCGACTCCTCCCCATCGAACCGATCCTATCGCTCGTTCGTACTCCAGAATGGCACATTATACCGGCATAACTTCCATCCAGACGGCCCATCTCTGCTGCTTGCCATACCCAAACACCTCCGCTTGGCTATACTCCACGAACTCCATGACGTTCCTACTGCCGGTCACCTGGGTGTGTCCCGCACATACGACCGGATTCGCCGTCGCTTCTATTGGCCAGGTCTGGCACGGTCCGTCAGAAGATACGTCGCGGCGTGTGAGGAATGTCAGCGCCGCAAAACACCATCGACGCTTCCGGCTGGGCGCCTTCAACCACTCGATATTTCTACTGAACCTTTCTTTCGCGTCGGCTTGGACTTACTCGGCCCTTTTCCTCTGTCTTCTGCTGGCAACAGGTGGATAGCTGTGGCCACAGACTACGCCACACGCTACGCAATCACACGCGCCCTTCCAACAAGTTGCGCCACTGACGTCGCCGATTTTCTTCTACACGACGTGATCTTGCAACATGGTGCTCCACGCCAGCTGCTCACGGACCGAGGCCGCACATTTCTATCGAAAGTCATAGCGGACATCCTACGCTCTTGTGAAACACGCCACAAGCTCACTACGTCGTACCATCCGCAAACAAATGGCCTCACAGAACGCCTGAACCGAACCCTAACTGACATGCTTGCAAAGTACGTTTCCTCAGATCACTCTGACTGGGACATCGCTTTACCATACGTGACATTTGCCTACAATTCTTCGCGCCACGACACTGCTGGTTACTCCCCTTTTTTCTTGCTGTTCGGCCGCGAACCCACATTACCCCTCGATACGACGATTCCGTTACCAGCAGCTCCAACTTCACAATATGCTCTGGACGCCATCAGCCGGGCCGCCCACGCACGCGAAACCGCTCGTGCTCGCCTTCTGACCTCCCAAGCAAACCAACGGCGTCGGTACGACCAACGACACCGCGATGTGCACTTTTCGCCCGGTTCGTTGGTTCTGCTGTGGTCTCCGACCAGGCACGTTGGCCTGTCTGACAAGCTGCTCTCTCGGTACACAGGGCCATACAGAGTGCTTCGTGAGGTGACTCCCGTCACTTATGAAATCACTCCTGCTGCCTCGCCGTCTTCATCCACCCCTAGGGCCAGCGACATCGTACACGTCGCACGCCTGAAGCAGTACCACTCGCCCAATGATCTTGACATCTAGATGCGCCGAGACGGCGCCTTTGCCGACGGGGGTTAGGCTACCTGTAGGCTGCCACAAACCATAGTGCGAATGCGCGTGTGCGCCCGACGAAGAAGATGAGGGTCGCTGGCTGCTCGAGCTCGGAGCCAGACTGGCCAGTGCTGCAACCGCTCTTGCAAATATATTTTTCGAATATATTCGCAATACTTTGTCTCGTTACTCACGTAACAATATCTATGATGACGCGGAACCGGAGCGAGAACAGGTCTGTAAACGGCGCAGGGCTGCAGCCGCAGTGATTTAGTGCATTCTACTTGGCTGCGGTTATAAAGCGTTTGCTAGTTATCAATGTTTAATAAAAAAAGTTATCTTGTCGAATATATTGAGATCTCTCAAAAGCGTTTCAGAGATAATTTACTTGTATACAACACTAATAATGATGATGATATGTGGGGTTTAACGCCACAAAACCACCACATGATTATGAGAGACGCCGTAGTGGAGGGCTCCGGAAATAACGACCACCTGGGGTTCTTCAACGTGCACCCAGATCTGAGCACACGGGCCTAAAACATTTCCGCCTCCATCGGAAATGCAGCCGCCGCAGCCGGGATTCGAACCCACGACATGCGGTTCAGCAGCCGAATACCTTAGCCACTAGACCACCGCGGCGGGGCGACAACACTAAGAAAGGTCTATACAAATGTTGCTACAAGTATTAACGTTTTCGGTTGCACCGCATCCTGTCTAATAAAATCTGCCCAGGAAAACGCTGGCAATCTAATAACTGAAAAAAAGGAGGTACTTTAACCAGAATGACGACATCCAAGTTCCTATTTTAGAATGGTTTCACTCTAAGCGCGCACAAAGACAACGCGCAGAAGGGAATACAAGAAAATATTTTTTAGAAAGCATGCCACGGTATCAGAGGTCTTTGCAGTTGAAACTTGAATGCAGAGATGCCTGCAGCTATTCGAGCGCTTCCGTTTTATGAGAGCTTCAGCGGCTTACTTGTACAGAACTATTCCATTCGAAGACGGCCGTTGAGACATAAGAAGAGAGCGAGGAGATATTGTGCTACTGATTAGGCATGCAGTTGACACTCACAGAGCGTTGGTGGTTCACAGAGCGTTGGTGGTTCAGGAGGATGCCAGTAACACCCCACCAGTACAGTATAGAACATGATTTCTAATAATGTGCTCTTAAGTATTGAGCAAAAGAAACGAGAGATTGATATCGTTTGAAGCATATCAAGAGACAGTTGTGCAACGTTTTAAACCACGGCGCATCATAACTTACATTTTATTGCTATGCCTTTCTTACTCTTCCCTCTTTTCTTTCTATTATTCACACTTTCTACAATCACAAGTGTAGGGTAGTGAATCGCGAGCCAAAGACTGGTTAACCTCCCTGCCTTTCCTCACCATTTCTGTCTGTCCCTACATGAGGCGAACTGGGCGTATTTTATCAATACCCAAGATTAAAAGTTTATATTCTCAATTTTAATGAGGTCCTGGATAAATGTTGGCTATATCCAGGAAACTAGGCGAAAGATGTCCTGTTTCCTGAATATATTTCGCACTTTAGGCGGGACCTAGTTAAGTGGGAACGTACCATACAATTATATATGTTGTACACTCTGCATTACTGCAAACTAATACAGAACGTTACCCCGTCAGTGAATAAAGAACAAGCAACGGGAAAAATACCCTGTCTAACTAACAGCAATTATTAACTAAGTAAATACCTCTGAAAAGTATACTTTGTGAAGCTTTATAAACTTTTCTCCGACCAGCAACCAGTTTTCCGATGTTACCCGAAAAAGAAACACTTGTTTCTCAGCTGTTGCTTTCCTGCGTCGACCGTATTGATTCCCGCTACTATCAGCATTTCTTTTTTTCTTTTTCTTTTACTTTTTTGTCCCCGGGCTTTGAAAGTTCAGGCCCAGCAACTACGCAGCCCGACTTTGCGTTGACGATCAGGCGCAGGTCTGCGTCGAGAGTTTTCTATTTATTTGCAACTACAACACACACCCCGGCTCCCAAATAAAACGCGATAATAAAGAGAGAGAGAGAAGAAGAAGAAGAAAGACGCGACTTTCGACTCTCAAAGTACTCGTACAGCTTTTGCAAACAGCCACGCGACTCTGATTAGCCGGCGCAACAACTCCGACTCCATCAACGCTGCACGTTTTTTCCAGAGAGAGCGAAAGAAAATCGGGGCTAGAAGAGGGCGTGCAACGCTGTCGGAGCGCGCGAACGCCAGATGGCGTGCGCTCTCGATATTGCATCAACGCTTGTTTCTGCTTCGGCAATGCGAGCGGCGCCTGGGAGCACGCCAAGCACCACGAGAGATCGTAGTAAGAAGGCACACAATACTCTGAAGCAAGTGAGAACCAAGGGGCTTTCGTTAAAAGAAAACAAATAGAAAAGAACTAAAGGAACAAAAGTAGGACTAAGTCTTCTCTTGTTTACCATTCTCTGTTTCCGTTCTCCAAGGACTTTCTCGCCGGTAGGACTGAAGCTTTGAGGACCGCGTGGCGCCTCATCGCGAATGCGGCACGAACGAAAGGACAATGTAGTATAGTGGCTTCGGTTTCCTCTCATTCCCACATTTTTCTCCCTCTTTTCTAGTTTTATCGCTTTCGTTGCATCTGCTTCCACTGTACACCTCGCGTTTATGATTGTTCCAGATGCGCCCCGTGTTCATCTGGTCGAGGCCTGCTCGAACACGGAGCAGTGATAAAAATAAAAAAAAACAGGAGAATTCAGCGCCCAACGAACAAGTTTTATCATTGCGGCTGCCTCGCTTACTCGCACCTTTTTCCTTTTTGCACTTTATTTTTCTTTTTCAAAATGAACGATAAGAAGACTGGGTGGAGATGAAACACTAGTGAAATGTCTATGTTTTTGACACAATTGGTGATGGCATTTCGTTTACCTCCAAGAATACGGCAAAGGATCGACTCTTTCTCTTTATGCCTCATGCAGACGCTCTTTTGGTTCGTAGGACACCCGTGCAAGTGGTGTCCCTGCAGGAACGCGTGAACGAACAGCTAGTCCTCCTTCAATGTTTGCGAAGGAGGAAGGTAAGAAGAGGAGGAAGGAAAATTGGCACGATAGCTTACACTGGAGAAAGGGAGGTCACAAGAGAGGGAAAGCGGGACCGGTGGTAACACACACACACACACACACACACACACACACGCACACGCACACGCACACACACACACACACACACACACACACACACACACACACACACACACACACACACACACACACGGTATTGAATGGCTGACGGATGCTTGCAAATCTCTTCTTCACATTTATCAGGAAATTTTCGGGATGATGTGCTAAAATGGTTACTGCCGTCAGTGGCCTGTGGTAAACTCGTGCATGAGTGGCTTCTGAAACTTTCTTCCACCATTTACACACCCAGTACAAAAGGCGAAGGATTTTGGCACAATAACCCAAATGTTCGTGGTTTTCAGCCAAAAATAGAAGTAGAGGGCCTATTGTGCTTATGCACATATGAAATCTGGGCTGTAAACGAATATTTTATTTTAGAGCAAATTATGAACCTTGGAAGAAGACATCAGCTAGGAACCCGTCCGCCGACATGACAACCGCTTTGTCATGGCATTTGTGACGTCATGTACTGAGTAGAGCGGAGCCGTCGCCTTCTGCCAAGGTTTCAGCCACGGCAAATCGTTGGCTTTTGATGCCAAACCGGGGAAAGCCGCAACAGCTCAATTTCGCGGGCAGCCGACCACAGATCAAAATCGTTTGCCGCAACGCAGACGCTCGCTCTGTAAGCAGCTTGCTACGTCACGGCTCGGGAGTGTGCCAATTTTGCCCAACTCTCAAACCACTTGCACATTTGTGAACAAAAAAAAGTATTCAATAATACGTTAAACATTTGACCAAATGCGCAGAATTTTCGCTAGATTGTTAGTGACCGCATGCACATCAACCCACATAAAATGCCCCGCCGCGGTGGTCTAGTGGCTAAGGTACTCGGCTGCTGACCCGCAGGTCGCGGGATCGAATCCCGGCTGCGGCGGCTGCATTTCCGATGGAGGCGGAATTGTTGTAGGCCCGTGTGCTCAGCTTTGGGTGCACGTTAAAGAACCCCAGGTGGTCGAAGTTTCCGGAGCCCTCCACTACGGCGTCTCTCATAATCATATGGTTGTTTTGGGACGTTAAACCCCACAAATCAATCAACTCAATCCCACATAAAATGATAATGGAAGATAGGGTGCCACGACATCGTATTCGTATCAAAAAAGATTCTCTTTCTCTTGATAACACGTGACAATACGTCAGTAGGTTCTCCACGACACATTTGGATCGTTTTAATTATTTATATTTCCGAATGCGAACGACGAAAAATGGTTGCGCACAATGTGGGTTCACCCCGCCGGCTTCTCTCTCTCTCACTTCTTCTTGTTCTCAATTCGCCCCAACGAAAATCCTGCACCCGAGGGCGTCAAACTCCGGGTGGACAAGTGGCCGTCATTAGTGCCCCCTGGAGAGCGTGAAAGGGGGCTTAGAAGAAGACATTCTTAAAGGGCCAGTAAGGATCAAAGTTATCGTCACTCGTAAAGTCGGGACAACTCCTCGGGACTTTATTGCATGGCCTTCAAGATCAGTCGGTGCCGCAGAGGGCGTTCGCGTCGTTTCTTCGGTCTGATCCAAAGCTTGCAACGTCTTCAAAAGCCGCAGCTGGTATCAATTTATCGGTTACCCGGGCAACGAGCCGAATACATCTTAAAGAAAGGATTCCAGATTGACCGGTCTATACAAAAGTGTCTTTCTTTACTCGATTCAAGTTGCTGAAATATGTGTATCTTTTAGTCACTGGTCATTATTTTTCGTTTACCCGTTCGATCAGCTTACGTGCTCGAATCTAAGTTTCTGCTTTAGTGGGCTAGGTTCACCCCGTTCAGTAACTCAATATTCGCTTAAGGATTCGAACCTCGTCCTTTTGCTTCGCTATTCTCATACGCCTATACATAGCGAGAAGATATATAAAGCGAAAAGACCAGGGCATACGTACCTGTCCTGTCCTGGTGTGTCTGCTTAGCAGCAAAAGAACGATTTAACACCTTTTGAATACCTGCCGAGGCCTGACTTATTGAACACTGATTTAAAAGTTTTGCCAGTGCCACATAATAATAATAATAATAATAATAATAATAATAATAATAATAATAATAATAATAATAATAATAATAATAATAATAATAATAATAATAATAATAATAATAATAATAATAATAATAATAATAAATTATAGCGAATTAGGGAATATTATATCCCTAAACCACCACATGATTGTGTGAGACGCCGCCGCTGAGGGCCCTTGGAATTTTCACCACCACTATTCGCAATTGAAGATCTGTTGAGCGGTCCGACCACTGCGTAGAGAAATAATGACGCACGCCGCTATACGTTGGGTAATGCCAAGCGTCTTCGCAATAGTACAGAAGACGTGTACAGGTGATTATTTAGCTGCTCTTACGCTTAGGTATCGGTCACCATTTTTATCTTGAAAAGTTGATAACAGATCAGTGAGTACAAGTTATGTGCCCCACATCAGTCTTGTCTGCATGCCCGTATATGTATAACTTCAGAATCTTCGCGTGATTAGAAATGACCTACTACAGCAAAGCAACTGAATAATTATGAAATTCTTGGGGTGAAGCTTATACCTTCTATACATTAGAACTTCTGTACTTGCTTCGAATCTGTGCGCAACAAGTTAATCAGAATGAGTCACAAGATAGATGAGAGTATGGTATCGCTATTTAAGAAGCCTTTCAAGATTATTTAGTAGGCTAAGACAGCAGGTTTGAACTTATTCAAAATAAAAATGAACAAAATGAAGAAAATGTGTGGGTTATTTGCGCACCACTTAAAGAACGAGAACAAGACATGAACGGACACAAACTATGACATCGCGATAGTGTTAATTTCTTGTCCTGACTATTTTAGTTTAGTGGTACGTTGGTAACCCCACCGTGCATATTTATCATCAGGCCCAACACCCCCATTACGCTTCTAAAATATTTCAATGTACAGCGAGGCATATATATCACGAACCTTATCGATAATTAACCAACAGCGACATTATTCACTGTATCTTATATGAGCTTAGTGTTTATTCGGCTTATCTACCACTATGCAGTCTCTAGATCATTTCGTTAGGAGTGATGAATGTTTAGATCAGTTGGTAATTACTTGTTAGTGCTTAGATTACGTTTTGTCCTTACGTAATAAATAATGAAATTTTTTTCGTAGCGCCTATGAGATTAGTTTCGAGATAAGATGCAAATATATACAGCAGACCTCTCAAAGTAGAGTTATATACAAAGTATATACCGTATTCAGAAATTAGACGTACACAATTAGGACATGAGCACGCGCTCAAGAATAACTTATGTTAGTTCAGGAGTGTTGATTACGCAGAGCGAGGCACACACGAATATAGAGCATAGAAAAGTAAGCGAAGCAACGAAGTTATGTTTGTCCGGCCGACGCCGTAGTTAATGAAACATTCCCCGGCTGGCAACTCCCGAAAGCGAGTCGGGGAAAAGGCTGACGGGAACACACGACAAGCCTATAGCGCACCGATTAATCCCAGACACGCTGCAACCGAAGACGTACTTACCGGCATCGCAAAGGAAAAAACGCGAGCCGGGATAGCAACAGAGCCGGGGGAGAAAGAGGAGGCCCCCAAAATTGAAAAGCGCGGTACATTCCTGAGGCGCAATATCGGGGACGCCTTAAGCAAGCGAGCCATACATTACGCGCGCCATGCCGGTCAAGAGCATTAGTGAGAGCCGCGGGAAAAAAAAATCGAGAAATCCTCGCGTTCTTGCTCACTTCCTTCGTAGAGAGAAAGAGAGGGTGGACAGAAAGAGAGAGAGACACAGAAAAGCTGAGGCCACGTATTACGGCGGTTATAAGGAAATGTGGTTCTGGGGGAGTGAACAGGCTGACGTGTTTACCGGCCCGCGATGTGGATCCGGTGTATCGGAGAATGGCGACCCAAAAAAGAAAAAGTAGCTTGTCTACACGCGAGAAATATCTGCGCTCAATATTCACCACCAGGCCGAGCGCGAACACTGGCGCGGTAAGCTTAATTGCGAGCCATGTGGCCGCCTAATTACTGGATACCCGTCGATGCCCGACGGATATAACCGGTACGCCGCCTCCGTGGTGCGGGATGTTAGGATAGACTAACCACATTCCGATACGGATGCACCGAATACCAACGTCCTTCTCCTCCGCATCGTGAATATATGCATTTGAAGGTATACGCAAACAAAACACAAACGCACGGAGCACTTGTCCTAATTCTCACTTTACACATTTCTGGAGGTTCCATTAGTCGCGCTCTCAAAGAAATTAGGTTTTCCGCTGCCTCAATTCGAAACAAGCGCCAGCCTTCGAGGAAGCTGTTTTCGAATAATGCGGATTTTCTTCCTTTTTTTTCTATAACTGTCGTGATGTGGAGAGCATTCCTTCGACAAATAGAAAGAAAAAAAATCACGGAATTATGACTTGCAACGTTGAAATTGACAGCGCCTACATGCGCCGCTGGTTCTCCCAGAGGTTTTAAGGTAATGATCACGCACTCTACTCTGCGCGAGAAATCAATGAATTAGGACAGGTATTTCTGCGAAATGCTCTCGCTGGTAGGGCACGTTTTTTTCGGCACGCGCGGTAAATGCGCGTTCCTGTAGGCACGCACGATTGTAAATCGTTTCCTCAGATAGTGCACGTGGAAGGTGCCAGCTTCCGCACTTAAATTGACAGACTGGCACAGGGAACGGTGCATATGATTTGAAGAACAAATGAAAGAGTGCAACGGAAACAGACTAAAAGCACACAAAAACATAGAGTTTCGTAAAATTAACTAGAGGGAACTCTGTCACTGCGATCATTCAGCTACCATGGGAATGATGGGTAGTACACACATTTGCTAATCTGTACTTGCGGGCGGCGAATTATACTTGCGGCTTCGTTTATTGCTGTGTTTCGATTTTGTTTTGAAAGAAAGATTCAACTCTTTTGAACTTCGTGAGACGATTAGGAAAGGTAAGTCTAAAAGAATAAGGTTGTGAAGGGCAACCGCTGAACATTTGCGGATTTTTCTTTCGTGAGAAAATATCTCCAAGCCACACGAACGCACACGGAGCCAAAAGCAGGCCATAAGTACGAAAATAAGACAAATGTGTGTACTACCCATCATTCCCATTCTCGCTGAAGCGCCGTGCATTGCAGCTCCCATAGACACTAGCGCCAGAGTTCCCTCTAGTGTATATTAGGAAACTCTATGAACTAAAATGGAGGTAACATGAATATACGAAACTAGCGTTCCTGAGCAGTTAATAAAAGAAAGAAAGGTTTTCTAAAGAAACAGAAATGATGTCCAGAGCAAGTGCAGAGTTTCTGGGCACTGCAGTGGACCAAGCATCATGTGATGTTCCACGAGGACGCCAAAACAAATGGTAGTGCAGAAACATGAATATGGGTAAGTACTAATACACGTTGTCGTTGCAATTTTGTCAATCGTATAGCAACATCGTAAACGTCTTGACTGTGTTTGCAACAAATGATACTATCGCACAACATTTGTCGCGAATCAATTCGATTGCAGCGTCGAAAAAAGTGCATCGTTGTTTTCGAACTTCACATGAGCGGTTTATCACTGACTACTTTCGCTGTAATAACATACAGTTTTAGTTAGGCGTCCGCAGATAAACAGCGGACGGCCAAGTAAAGGAGTTGGACAATTTTTAAAGTCGAACGAGCCAAAACCAAGATATTGTTACGTGGATGACGAGTCGCTTGCACCATAGACTATTTACAAGATATGTTTACTACAGCAGTCACCCACCTGGTCGGTTAAGCTTCGAGTGGTGAGCCGCGAGATATATTTGTTCTCTCCGTGGGGACGTGTTAGTTAAAGGAGCTGGCATTACGCGCGGAGGAATACGGTTACGAGGGCCGCTTTAGTGAAGGGCTCCGGAAATTCCGTATACTCGAGGTTCTTTAACGTGTGCCTATATCTAATTATACGATCCTTTAGCGTTTAGCCTCTGCTGAAATGCGACCGCCGTGGCTTGAACCAAGCCGGTGACCAGTGGGTTAGCAGCTGAGCACCTTAACGACTGCGCCACTAGTTTACAAGTGATGTTTAAAACATGGTGGGCTAGACGCGTTTCGGCTCAAGAGATCACTTCCGTCGTCCTTAGAACGCAACGACACCTCTTCCTAGATTCGCCTCGGTCACTCCGAAACCGTCGTCATTAGGGATGCGATTTGAACATTCCCATTCAAATAATTAGGGAGAGGAGCAAGCAAAGAATGTAGGACGCATCAAATATGCAAAGTCTCAACTAGGCAGAATAGGGAACACAAATAGCGAAAACTATACTGTGCGCGCTTCCAAGCGTTTTTTTTTTTTGCCTTTGAATTGCGCCCGCTCAGTCTGCGAACGGGTGCGAAATTGGGAAGAGTTTCTGAAACACGTGCTATAACAGATTTCACATTGCGAGACACGCACCTTAACAATCAACGTTACGAACTGGATCTGCCACGAAGAGAGAGGGTGAGAGAGAGAGACACTTCCTCTAGGGATCAGCACTCGCAGCGAAGGAGACTTGTGCTCGACAGTGCCACTCGAGTGCGCAGGCAATCAAGCTGAACCTGTCTAGGAGAACGAGGGGAGGATGCCTGGTAGAGCAGCTCCCTCGAAACGCGCGGTCAGAGCAGCAAATTGGTTCGAACGGAACGGGCCGAAAACTTGAAGCGAAGCGGCTGGTCCCCGAAGAATACTTCGCCCAGGAATTAGACCTCCATGAAGTTCTAGCTGCGAAGCTGGCGAGAACGCGTTTCGTTTACTCATTCGTGTATTCTCGTTTTGAACGCCTGTAAAACGACTGCAACCTATTTTCTCCTATAAGCCGATGCCATTTCTCGACATCTGTTCTCTCGTGTTCACTCGTAACGTGAACGACGAAATAAAATTAGTTCAGTTTCGTTCTAGGTTTAAGGTCGGAACAATCCTCCGGGACGTGAATTAACGAAAGTCTTTCGGAGATGTTTCTAATTACGTCTGTCCAGTCTCGTTGCCAGTTGCGTTTATCAAGAAATGAGATGATTCGCAGAAACTCGCAGCCAAACGAGTGTCTTTCTTTTTACCTTGTTCCGCTAACGATGTCTCGTGTTAACCATAACGTGAGGCAGAAACGTTAGTGTCTTTTAGTTCCTTTCACAAAAGTAGTATTGGTATACTAATATGCACGTCTCTAACAATTTTCGATCGTATTGTCGTACACGACAATGCGATGCCGAGTGCCCGCAGTAAGTGTTTCGCAAGTTAGTGTAGCAACGCTTTTTCTCGCTTTGCTGCTCTAACACTGTGCAAGAGAAGAGTAAAGCTTATAGATCTACCGAATCAAAAATGAAGAAAAAAGTTAAGAAAAAAAAGATTAGACAACCAACAACTGGTAGATTCTTCACAGCTTTGTGCCGCCGGCTACACTGAGTATAGGCAGTGACAATCAGAACTTTTAATTCATACCAATGGCTAAACTCCCACAATGACCCGTTGTTTCAATGCAGTGAGGCAGTAATTGGTATGAAGTGTAGCTGTAGTCTGCTGATTGACCTGCTATTCATGGAATACGAAACTAAGGAGCGTGAATTTTATATCCACATGACGAACAGTAGAAGAAGATGAATAAAAAATCTTTTACTAAGACATTTATAACTCTCTGAGCTTGTAATTATTCTCACTATATTTTAGCAGGATATTGGCACTTTCATTCATGCTTATTTATTTTCTTAGTTTAATCCATAACCTTCAGGGAATCTTTATTTATATAAGTCACATTTTGGTTTTTTTGGCGTCCTTTAACTTTGTGGATTTATGCCCATGGGTCAATGTTGGAGTTTGATGCAAAGGGTTGAGAGTTGAACAACAAGCAAATTACTCTCTAAATGACAACGAGGTTGGAAATACAAACCGTGGCCTGAAGCTCTCCAACAGCTGCCTCAAGAGATTGACTGATTCATTGCGCAGGCTTAGCAAATCAAGGAAGCACTAGGAGGGCTACGAGAGAGGGCTTCGTGAGGGGCAAAACGTTTATTCAAAGCGGGGCGAACTAAATTGTTTTGAGTTACGTCCCCATGAAATCACTGCTGCCGAGGTCGGAAGTCGAGCTTTCTACCTTAATTTCTGCAATAAAACTCCGCAGCCATCACGTCATCATTACGTATAGGCAAAAACACAAAAAACAATGACATCAACAACATTTGCGGTACCTTATGTGTAAGTAGCTGAGTGGGACAGTTAAAAAAAACAAGTAAGCACTTACAACTACAGGTCATGCGTAAACGTGTTTTGTGTAAGTATAAGCAGACAACGGGGGTGATGCGAACAGTGTTTACACTCTTGATTGAAAGAAAACACCGGAGATCGCTCTCAGGTGTGCAGAGATACATGCTTGATTATTGCATAGGCATTGTCCATAAGTTCAGATTCAGTGACCTTTCGACCATTACATCCATCGTCGTCTTATTCTGGAGTTCGCTTTTCGAGGCCGTAAGTTTTTAGTCGCAGGCAGACCTCAAGTCACACTACAAACTGCGTTTTATTGATCAAAAAGGGGACGAGATATAGTTAATAATGTCATGTTAAATAGGATAATAGTTTCATTTATGAACTTGCGGCTATTTACTTGATATTGCGTTGAATAATAAAGTGAAAAGCAGCAACCGAAGACAGCTAACGAACACTGTTTCACTCTTATTTCAATCTGAATAAATAAAAATAAAGTAAGGCTAACCTTTATCACACTTAAACTGAGAATAAGCCCACAGTCTTACATGGCATTCACTGTTTCACATTCGCTAGCCTTAAGTGCGCAGTGATAAGTAAATTACATCTTACAGAATAAAATACTGGTTTTCTAATTGTATATAGTTTTTTCTGCTATATTATTCCAGGCCACATCACGGCGGGCTCGTACAACATTAAAGCCCATGTTTTAGATCTCGTTAAACATTAGATATACCTACAGACGTTTTCCATTCTTTTTAGCTTCTCTTCCTGCACGATATATCTCATAAAATATAACTTGATTTTTCATGTCTCAAAGCGGGAGGGTGAAGGCAAACCGTATACGTAGTTATTTATGAATGCAGAAGATTGTATCAGGTCTCTTTCTTGTGTAAGGTATGTATAAAACACGTTTTTCTGTTTCTTTAGGACATGATCTTCATGCAAAAAATGTGACAGTTTTAGGGGAAGAAAGTATATAATATTGTGATGCCTTGTACGACATAATTGATAGTGTGACAATGTTGTGACGCCCTTCAGCTGCTGCCATTGTTCACAAAGGGGGTGAAGGATCCCTCAAGCCGTCATTACGGCTTTTCCCTCCACCTCCTGTTACACTGTACTGCGACGAATCAAATAAATCGAATCAAATCAAAGGTTCCTTACAAAGTAGTTAAAAACATAAGCCTACCCTTACTTCGAAACTGATAAATGTCACGTGATATTCGACGGTACAAATACACCGTTATTTCTGCTTTAGAAGTAAACGAAGTTCACCAGAAAGCTGGGTAACATGCAAGCAAACTTTGGGCCCGGTCAGGTTTAGGTTATTAGTGCAGCGCAAACCAACCGTATTTAATTTTTACAATCCTTGCTTCCAGTGAACAGAAAATGATTCTCCACTTATTTATCCACCGTGTACCAACCCTAGCTCATCCACTGCCAAAGCCCATGAGAATCGAATATTTACCAATGTTACTGGATTGAACGCAATTTGAATGCATACATAAAAATAAAATAAAAGGAAAGAGAGGAAGAAGAAACGGATGAAGAAAGACTGGCTTATGCACAGTCAGACAGGAAGAAAATATATTAAAAACCGGAAACTCAATTACTGAGCACAAGGCTGCACGCACGATAGCAGGGACTGTTATTTCAATGGAGCGACGCGCAGGCATATAAGATATGGGAAAGGATGCAAACAATAAAAACAAAGTGGGCCAACAGAATAACGAACCATGAAAGGAATCGGCCGGGTGGCTTTTAACGAAATTTCGGGAAAGAAAAAAAGTTTTTTTTTCTTTTATTTCTCGAGGCCGCGGAGCACCGGCGAAAGTTCCAACACGCAATTCCACGTGTCCATTAATTTTCTCGCGGTCCAACGCGCGCTTATAGGGTTCCCGCCATCCGTGGTTTAAGCAACGGTGACAGCAGCACGACAGCCACCGTAGCGCCACCTAGCGGCGAAAAAAATAAACGAGACGCTTACGCAACAACGAACGAAAAATGTGCACGAACGACTCGCGTCCCTAAAACTGTGCAGGGCAGATGGAAACACCGGCGTATCAGATCCGCTACAAAAATGATTAGAGAGAGTTAAGAAAGCATCTTCATTGGCCAGAGGCCAGCCAATACAGACAGCCGGTGATGCAACATCCGAGCAGCTGACCAATCGGAAGCCGCTACATCTTTTATTTACGATTTATACAGGCTCCGTGATCTGGGACGAGATATTCGCAAACGCCGATCCCGTAGCTTTCAATGCGGTGAACTCTTTTAGCGTGTTAGTAGAGAGGGTTCTCACGAGCCTGCACGAATCATTGTCTCCATGAAAAGTTTGCAATCTTTGCCCAACTATGCTGTCACGTTTCCTAATGTCCATTCATTTTATTACATTTCAGATGGTTACCTTAAAGCAAACATCATCAGCGCAGCATGCTACTAGAAGAGAGCCTTCGGTGTTTGCTGTTTGATTTTATACTTGCGGTGGCTTGATAGAAAAGAGCGCACATTTAAATAGGAGCTAGTCGTACCGTTAGTAGGCGAAAAAAAAAAAGATAGATGCAGAAAGACAGACATGTATTCACTGATATAGATGACTATGCGTTAGCTATTAAGCAATGAATCCAACCTAATCACGTCTGTAGAAAAATTTAGGTTGTGTGCTTAATACTAACCAAAAAACGTCTGGTCAAATGTCTCTGCGTGAAACGAGAAGCTTTATAGGATCTCAAAAAAAAAAGAAAGAAAAGCGAGTGACATTTCTTGAAAGCTCTCAAAATGCAAACAGTGAAACTTATAGCTTTGATTTCATTTGCGATTTCGCATATTGTCCGTTTTTTTTTACCATTTCTCGATTCAAGCGCAATGTCTGGAAGGGCGAGCGCATTTCGTGCGTAATAATAAAAAAAAGGCTTTCCGTCTCTTGCGTACTGCGTTCGCACAACGTGACGTCAACGAGAGCGAAATAAAGCCGTGTTTCATTGGTTCTTACGCTCGCCTCAGCAAATCTGCGGCGTTTATGCACGCAGCATGACCCAGTCTGTCGCTCCGAAAAAAAAAGTAACAAGAAAGGTTACGCTGTAAATATCTGAAAGTGTCATACAATGTTGGACACGGCCGAAGTCCGCGCTTTTCTTCGCACGCCGTGTTGTCCTCAAATAAAAGGCGCCTCATTTATCGCCCCTCATTTTACCCCTGCTTAGTCCTAGCTCGTCTCAAACAACACACAGTGGTGTGATTTGATGTAAGCCCGCTTGTCAGAGAATGTTACTAGATATTTCGTAACCAACGTCGTGTCGCCGAGAGCGACGACTCCTAAAGAGAAGAGAAAGGTCGCATTTATCACTTGACGCGACGCTGCATTTCGAATGAGTTTGCTGCGGCAGTACTATATTCAGTGCGCTTGCAAACACAGCGAATTGGTCAGGAGATAGAAATAAAGATTGAAAGACAAACCACGATGTGTGCGATTGCGCGTTATAAGACGGGGGAGGCATATCTCTCAAGCACTGCGCTTGGCGCCCCCCAACAAAGCAAAGCAAACAGAGGAGGCACCATTGCAGGGATTGTATATCATAACGGTCGATCTCTCGAATTTCACGGCTTCGAGTGAAACGGCGCTCTGGCCGCAATAAAAGCGCGGGGCGACTCGGGGCCATAAATAGGGAGGCAGCTCGCGCTATACTCGCCCACAATGTGAATCGAAATGAAAGCCGAAGAGAACAAATAAACAAAAACAATGCGCCCGGAATCGAAGTAAGCATCGAAGCGAGATAGAAGAGAGGGCTTCGCCGTCACTGACGAAGCTATAAATATTCAGTCGAAGGCAGCATCAGCAGATTTGGTCACGAAGAAAAGGGGCTTTCATTTCCCCGATATGGTCGGGCATTTCGCTTCACTCGGAAGCAAAGGTTCTGTTTCTTTTTTTTTCCCCTACTTTTCGGAGCGGACCATAAGCGCCAAGGAAAGGGGTAAGTGACATTTGGAAACAAATTTGCACCGGTTGTTCGAATGGGGATACATATATGAGCGTAAAAAAGGATGAACAAGACCGAATAGTTGTGGACAGAAAAAGGGTGGGGGGGGGCAGATATATTGATTCCTCGGTCACATCTCCTTTTCGCGCGGTCTATTATTAAGTATAGCGAGGCGGGCACGGCCAACTCGTTTTGGGTGTTTGTGTAGGCGAGACGTTCTTTGACGAAATTGAAGTCACACAATGGTCGTCGACGACGTCGTTCTTCCCTTCATGAGGGGAGGCTGATGGGAAGGGTAGGATTTGGTTTGCTGACACTTTGGTGGGCACTGCGGGGCTCGGAAAGAAATAGAGAGATGTTTTAGGAAGATAAACAATGTCGATGAACTCTTTGATACGTTCGACATTAAAAAAAAATTGTGCTCGTTTGAGCGTGACCAAAGTATTTGAGTAAGGACTTTGTGCGCACGTGAGCAGGCAATGTTTTGAGACTAATATGCTTACATTATGTGTACCTTGAAGTAATACACATATATGTGTAATAATTCAAACTTAGTGTTGATATTACGAGTGTTTTTATGCGTCGAAACGGTCAAAGCCACGATATGATTATGGGATACGCTGTAGTGGAGGGCTACGAAAAATTTGACCATCTGGTGATCATTTTACATGCAGTGACATCGCATAGCAAACGGGCCGGCAGCACTTCGCCTTAATCGGGATGCTACCACCTCGTTCGAGATCGAACTTGTGACATTCGGGTCATAAAGCCCCACCACCACTAAACCGACATGGTAGACTCTGTACTTAATACGCAGTCTGCACCTCTATATACTGATTACTTAGTCCAATATGCTGCAGGCGTATCACTACTCATATATGAATATTACTGTATTACTTCGTTTTTGTCACTAAATACAATCCTCTATGTTAGGGATGTGTCAAACATTCAAGTACGCGAAACAGCTCGTTTCATAGGGAGCCCCATAGAGACAAATACTGTATTCTGGTGGCTTGGTGAATAATGTCACTATGCCACTATATTTCTGGTAAAGTGCCAAGAAACGTTCCTTGACAGGTGACGAGGAAAAGGCAAACTGAACTGAATACTCCAATATGTTGAATTATTATAATAAAATTTTATCATTCAATGTTATGATTAACGTTTTGTTAATTATCCTAACCGCTATATCAAAACTATGCTTAGTGACAAGTCAGGTGTTGATCTTGCATGCGCATCTCTCAGAAATTGATACTGTTTGTTTATTCGCGAAAAAAAAAAAAACATTTCGTATAGTCAATTTACAAGGTCAAAATAGTCTGCAAGCGCTGCCTTCTTGACGCTTAACAAGCTCGTGCCCTTTCTCGTGGATGTTCTCGCATTTACAGCCTCTTTCGCTGATCCTGTAGTTGAAACACGCAGTGAAGAAAAAACAAACTTACTAAAACATAAGCTGAACAGGCTCGGTTTGGCATTCGCGAACAGGACAGGAGCATACGCAGGGCCCGGTGTGGTATAGAATACAGCAGCGTGTGCTTGCTTTCTCTCTTTTTGTTTCTCTTTTTTTTTTGCCGGGACGCGGCGGTGTATTTTGTTCATTGCAGCTTCTCGTACCTCGTGATCGAGGTGGGCTCCGCTGTCGGCCCCGCGAGATAAAATACACAAACCTATTTCGAGAGCCCACACGTGCGCGAAATCATAATGCGCTTTCGATTACAGCGCGTGTGTTCGACCGGGAGAGAAAGGAGAGAATGCGTTGTAAATTTACTCCTAGCCTTCCCGCTAGCGATCTTCTGGCGCTCGAAAGAGCTGCAGACATGCTACAAGAAAAAAAAAATTCCGGCGGGGAAGCGAAAGAAATAAATTTGAGGCGCCGTGTTCTCGAGTGTTCCGTAATGCCTCTCACTTTTCTGACGCTTTCGCTTTGCGCCTAACGTCGACGGCGGTGTTCTCGGTGATTACTTTGTTTGAACACCAGGTGCGCGAAATGCGCAGCGTGTCGCTTGTTCGTGACAGTAGAAAAAAACAAAACAAAATATGTGCACTGAAAAGAACTATTATAATGCATTAGAAGAAACTCGCTCTATTAGTCGCCAAAATGATTGGAGAAGTATTTACCAGATGGGAAGAAACTGTTTGTAGCGATGAAAACGAAAATGAAAGAAAGGACAAAGATCAAGTTCGTTCCCATTTTACCTAAACGACAAAGAAAGAAAAATGAAAGTGAGAAGAAAATAAATATAAAAGTAAATAAGTAAAATATTAATCATTATTTAAATAAATAAATAAATAACTAAATAAATAAATAAATAAACGATTGAATATATTGACCTTTATCTGGCACAGTTCAGCTTCGTCGTCTCCAAAGAACATAATGCAAGCCACGATAAAATGCCCACTAGTGGAACAATATAATTTCCCGCCACGTCATTTTGCGGCCCCGCTTGAAATAAATAAATTGACACCACAAAGTTCTCGAACGCCAATTTGTCTTCAATTTTCTCGTCTCCACTTAGAGTCGGATTTGCTTGCTTCCTGAACACACAGGCGCACACTTTAAATACGACAAAAAAAAACAAACAAACTGCGGGAGCACAAAAATATCTCGCATGAGCGCTGCTGTTTTCGCGTACACAAATTAACTTGGTAGTGTCATTTTTTTAAGACCGTAATAACATGATGCTTTCTCAGTTCTAATTCTTTCGTACAGTTTTACCATGGTCTTACCACGGTCTCACCACGGTCGCCAAGGAAAAAAAACGATATTCCAGACTCGCTGTTTCACGGCTCCATCCGGAACATCAAACGACCCGGCTACTTTGACTAGCAAACCAAACAGGCATAACACATCTTCTCTCAAGCTGCCAGGTTACGCTGCTCGGCCAGTTCCTTCATCGTTAGGGCGTAAAAACACGGCTCCGCTGTTACACCAGTGTCGGCGAAAGAGAGCAGTCGTTTTTTCCCCAGCCGCCTCAGCAGCACGTGCCACCGTTATCTGCATCGTCCACGGAAGAGAAGGACCACTTACGGCGCTTCTAACCTTGGCTCGCTGTAAGGCAAGCCACGGAGGTCCTCTTAACCGGGAAAACAAAGCATTGCACCGTCAGAGGAGCTCGTAATCACGGTCAAGCCAGAAACCGTTGCGTAAAACGACCGTCCAGTCACGCCCAGCGATCGAGTGCTTAAAGAAACACACGCACACACAAAAAGCCATTAAACGCTACAGCTCGCGGAAGCTATCAACAGACAAAAAAAGCCGAGTGAATCGTAAAAGAAACAAAACAAGCGAATGAATGAAAGGCGACTAAGGAAAACGAAGTGCAGAATGAATTCCTCAAATCGAACGTGTTTGTATGAGCGCCAGGTTTCTTCCGAGCCGTTAAACCTCGCGCCGCTATACTGCATCACGGGGAGCTGGGATGCGTCTCTTCACGTGCGTTTGTCGAGTTCGCACCAGTGCTCGCGTGTTTGTGTTTCCGGCGTGCCCAGTGTGCGTGAGTTTGTTACGTACGCGCGGGCGTATCGATCGACGAAACCACGGCCGTCGATGCAATTCGCATCGTCGTCGTCCTCCCATCACGCCTCATCAACGACGGCGATGCGCTGATGGCGTTGCCGAGGGCTGCCAGCAGTCCGTCGGTCGGTGATGTGGCGGACGGGCACAGACGATGTCCGGCCGCATCCTTTCCCCGTGCGGCGCCCGGTTTCCTCGCAAATCGCTCGCAGTATACGCTCCGTTGATTACCGCCGCAGTAGCCGTTGCGGTTTCACCCGATTTTCGCGGAGGATTCACTTCACCAGGCCCGAGTGAACCGACACAGCCCACGTAACTCGTTCTTCCTCGACCGTTGCGGAGATTGAGTGCCAATGAAGACAAAGAAAAGTAAAAGAGCCGAGAACGGTTGTTCCGTGAAGCGGGCCACGTAGGAGAGGAGGATGAACCGAAAGCCGTTTTCATCCCGAGCATGACTGGTCGAGGCAAATAAATGTCCCGCCACGGAGTCTCGACACTGTCCGGTGGCAGTTTCACGGTCTCTCGCCTCCCGTATGTCTCAAACGAAGTTTACGATTGGTGAATTTTTGCTCTGTAATGGAGAGTTATTGGCGCCGCGCGTCCCGGGTAAGTCGGTTTCTGGGCTCAAGAGACGGGGACCATCCCTGAGCCGGTGTGACAGGCGGGGAAACCTCTTTCCGGCGTGAATTTTCCGAAGCTCACCGTTGGAAGATGAAACCGCGCACCTCCGTCAAGAAGTTTATTAAAGATAGCTCAAAGTGTTTTTTCCAGCCATCGGGGTAGCTAAGGTGTGCCTATTATCGTTTTTGAGTCGTGAATGAAGAAGGGCTAAACGCTCCGATAGCACCACGTGCATGTGGAAGTCTGACAGCAGTTCAATAGCTTTGATGGAACATGCCACAGTCGGTACACAGTTTTTCATAAAAATATTGCATGAAAGTTTCGGTGGGAATCAGCCGTAAGGCTGTTTGTTATACGGAGATAGACAAAATGAGGTGCGAGCGGTAAAGCTCAACACATGATGAATGTACTACGTAAGAGCTGCGGGATAGAGAAAGACAAGCGAAGAACACACACACACACACACACACACACACAAACACACACACACACACACACACACACACACACACACACACACACACACACACACACACACACAGCACTGCATGTTTTATTCGCTGGTCGTTGTCTTTTACGCTGATCTTAGATTCATTATGTCCTACCAACATACTCAACTTTACACGCTTCATAGCTCGATACATCTTAGGCAATACAGACAACCACTTGATAGAGCGCGGTTGAAGCGGTTCCATGAGGCCGAGAACACCCACGGTAAAGATTTCCCGCCAAATTGTTCACCGAGCTTATCACCGACTTAACTTTCGCAAGCTCAACAAGTACCTTGCATTGTTCAACAAGGCGCGTCACCCGAAGAAGTGACGCAAGTTCTCTGCACTTCCAAACACGATGCTCTATGCGTGGAATAAAAAAAAAGAACTAGGATGATAAAACTTGCGCCACTACCAGATAAGAGGTGCCTGATGCAAATTTTACCTGTGCGCGATCGGTTTAACACAATCTTCAGGATGAGGCAACGGTGCACCACGAACGCGATTCAACTAGGTACTAGAGTGAGAGCCCAGGCGCCGTGTTCAGCTGAGATGCGGTCGACAACCTGCCCGAGCTGAAAGCGGCGCACCAAACGCGGGCTGGCGAGAGGTGCAATCTATTTGCCACAAGCCTGCGTTACGACTGTAGTTATGTTTTTTTTTATTTTCCATGCTACTCTTCCTTGCGTGACGTGAAAAGCTGGAGCAACCTGAGGAAGGACCACGAAACCCGTAAATCACGGCAGCACCCAAGAGACTTTGAGTGAAGAAGAAGAAAAAAGAAAGAAGCCCAAAGACACGGGCGGTATCTGTTCACTTTCTCATTCCTTGCGCCTGTGTCGATCATACCGATCCTTTGCTTTATTCTATTTTCCCCTCTATCTCACAGACGCTGACGCGACATGCGCCTGGATATACCAGCTGTCTCATTCAGCTAATGCACCTTCATTCCGAAGTGAGATGAAAAGATTGAAAGTATAGTCGCTCCGCACCGAGGGAGGAGAGGCTGGCATCCGAGGAAGGCAAATTGACTTTTGATGCTGCCGTTTCTATCGTGCGTGAGTTTCCTCGCGTTATCCGAGACGAGAAGCGACGCGTTTGACTGGCACTGCCAAGAAGTTGTGAGGGGCTCAACTAAAAGTCGACACTTACCGCATCCGCACCGACCGCATCTCTTGCGGCACTTTTTGCGCTAGCGAAATCTGGTGCGAGTACTTGCACTTTTTTGTTGCTTTCTTTGAAAACGCTAGAACACAAAGAACGAAAGAAAGAAAAAAAGTAAGGAAATAAAGAAAGAAATGCGATAGTTCGAGAAAAAGCTGGTGTTACAACAGGGCTCTGGGCTCTGGGTAATTTCAGAAACGAAGAATCGATGACCTTAAAGTCCGAAATTGCTCAACAATGGACGCCGCATTGCCGACCCGTCATGTCGAGAGAGGAAGGAGAGGGAGCGGGAAGCGATCCAAACGGCATCAGCAGCTTCGTCTCTTCTTACGCTTACCGTCAAAAAAAAAAAAAAGAGAAGTGAAACACGCGAAACTTTTGAAAAAAGCTTTTCCGTAAATAGGTGTCGCATTTGCGCTGCCTTTCTTCTCCTGTTGCGCCATGGTCTCCTTACTGCTTTGTCTCTAATGTTCGAAAAAGAAACAACAACCCAGAAAAACAGTACAAAACGGAGGAGGTATTGAAATGGCCGTTCTTCGGGGACGCC
Source organism: Rhipicephalus microplus (assembly GCF_043290135.1). NCBI lineage: Eukaryota > Metazoa > Arthropoda > Arachnida > Ixodida > Ixodidae > Rhipicephalus > Rhipicephalus microplus. Next base: position 28,240,299 of record NC_134704.1, on the reverse strand, counting down.
ACTGAGCGGAGTGCGCGAAACGACTGCGTTCACAGCATAGTTACAAACTGAACGTTACGCATAAAATGCTACAAGCAAAGCAGTGGAATACAGAACCCACTAATTATGTATGCATGGACCTCGCTACATGCAAAGAAGCTGTGAGATAGCAGCCCAAAGAAAACTGGCTCCGTCGGAGCGGGCAAACATTGGGAGAATGTTCCTGGAGGCACCATTCGCACGAAATGTTCACTATAGCAATATCAAAAGACCCGCCAGTATAAGTGAGGCTTAACGCATACGGTATGTAACCCTCTTCACAGGGATCCAATTACGTAGTCAGACATTAGAACTCCTCCCAGAGACTTCTAGTGAGACCATGACCGGAATGCTGAACGCAACTGAACTATCTGCGAAAACTATGGTTCTCTCAGTTCGCCGCAATTTCCCGCGCGAGTGCCTCGCAAGGGCTTCGCCTGGTAACAAGATAACGTTTATCTCATTTTGGTAGGGCTTTTTATTCAAGGTGATGTCCTGCCTCTTCTCGTTGGGAAATGTACGAGAATACCGCCTGTGCAGACTGTTTGTAACTAGATTAATGTTGCGAAAGCCTCTGATACTGGAGGTACCACCTCAGGTTCTTGAATCATCAGGCCTTCTACCCTTTATTTTCACTCATTGTGAAATCATCTTATACTCTACATTTTCACTCTGCGTTATTAGTTATATTCAATAAGCTACTCGACGAAAAAAATGTTGCAGGAGAGAGGCAGGCACAGAAGTGCATGCTTGCGTCTATTGCTTGTCTAAAGTTTCCTTACCATAGCATGGGAAACCATACAATACACTTGTACACGTATAGGCGGCTCGTTCTGTATGTATGTATGTATGTATGTATGTATGTATGTATGTATGTATGTATGTATGTATGTATGTATGTATGTATGTATGTATGTATGTATGTATGTATGTATGTATGTATGTGTGTATGTATGTATGTATGTATGTATGTATGTATGTATGTGTGTGTGTGTATGTATGTATGTATGTATGTATGTATGTGTGTGTGTATGTATGTATGTATGTATGTATGTATGTATGTATGTATGTATGTATGTATGTATGTATGTATGTATGTATGTATGTATGTATGTATGTATGTATGTATGTATGTATGTATGTATGTATGTATGTATGTATGTATGTATGTATGTATGTATGTATGTATGTATGTATGTATGTATGTATGTATGTATGTATGTATGTATGTATGTATGTGTGTATGTATGTATGTATGCATGTATGTATGTATGTATGTATGTATGTATGTATGTATGTATGTATGTATGTATGTATGTATGTATGTATGTATGTATGCATGCATGCATGTATGTATGTGCAATGAACTTTGAGCTTCAATACAGACAAGCCCGACTGTATGAAAATCAGGTGAATTTAATTCTCCTCTATATCAAACTATTTGCGAACAGACAATACTTTAGGGCTCGTACAAGAAAAGTTTACGCATATAATCGAAGAAAACTAGCTGGATCATTTCATATGTCGAAAATCGAGCAGCGGGAAACGCTACAGAAGTTGGCTTTGCCTTGTAAATATGTGGCTTTTTCTCGCAGAAGGAGGCATTTGCGCATGCATTTGGGTGTGCAAGTGGCGCCATGAAGAATTAGACTTCAAACTCACGAGGGGTACGTGTAGCTGCATTTGAAGACGCTGAAAATTGGTTCTGAATTGGTTCACAAGTTGTACCTAAATACAACAGCAGAAATAACTCCAAACCAACAACAACAACATCAAAAACAACAACAACAAAAACCGTACGCCATGACATTGCCAAATTTCTTGCACTATGGTACAGCTATGCCATGAAGTCAACTAGTTCACCTTTGTTCTTGTTTTGTTTTTTTTCTTTTTGCAAGCTCAATATATGCGAGTTTGACTCTATGGTATGAAAAAACAAAGTTTATTTAGGTCCGTCGTAACGTGAACTAACACGTAGTGGGCCACTCCCACGTCGGGACAGAAAGGTCTAACCTCGCCGCCATGTCGTGGGTCCGTTGGACTGCCCATATCTGCGTCCTTAAGTGCGTACGGCGTAGCGCAGTATCCCAGTCCATACTTATCACTGCCTTCTTCTAAGGCATGGCGTGGAGTGTTCATAACATGCTTTGGAGCGTTACGCGGCAATGTTTCCATGTCAAGTCTTGTATGCGCACGTATGCTGACTCGGCCTTTCTCTACACACGGCACACTGCACACAAAACTGGAAACTGCAAGTGAAAATGCATAAATGTAAGCAATAAAGAATTACAGCGCGTATAGACTTTTGCTTATTCTAGTGCTGTCGGCTCGGAAGTTTATAGTTCTGTCAAGCTCTTTGATGGCAATGGGTATACTTAAGAAGTGCGCGCTATCACTTGTCGCTTACGAAGCTTCGCGCTCCACAACGCAGATGATGGGTCGTTCGACGAATATGCGAAACAATTCTTTAACGCTGCCAAGCTCGTGGCGCTATCGCACCACATAAAGAAAGGAAAGTGTGCCAGCTGTAAAAGTACGTTGCCGAAAATAACGAGGAGAAAGGAAAGACGAATATGACAACTTTCGTTGTCTAGGCGCCAAAATCTCGCCGAACGTAAGGCGCCCAAGCGGAGAAACAGGGCGGCAAATGACATAGTGCGTCGCGTCGCCATTACCGCTTTATCTCAAGTTAGAGAGACGTCACACGTTGTTTTTTTTCTTTTTATCCCGCAGTCACCACAGTCTTTCGCAGTAAGTGCATACTTTAGCAAGCGCATAACAGTTATGCAATGAAAGGCACGACAGACAGCGCAAGAGACGAGCCGCAAACTTAAGCTCTTAAGAAGCATGCACTGGCGTGGGAGTGACAGAATAAATATCGCCCCATACATCCGTCGCGACGCCTTCAGCATACTCTTTTCTTCTTCCATCGTTTTTCTCCTTCGTTCTTTCATACGCAGATTCTGTGCGTTGAAATAAGCAAGTAAGGAACTTAGCGAACGACCTTGGTGATTCAATTATGCGCCTTTTCTCCCACACGGGAGATGGCTTCGCTGTTAATCAATTTCGCCATCCAACCATCGAAGTGTCGGCGCCCGAAAAGAAGAAAAAAAACTGCGTACTGCCATTACTGGCACAGCGTCGCACGTCGGTGAAACCTTTACTTCGAGCAAGTTTAAAATTGCACACTATTTGTTCCAAAAGATTTCATTCCTCTTGAAAGATGGCGTCCCAACGACGCGCCAACAAGCGCCGACGCGTTTGAAGCTATCTGAAGCCTATATTGCAGTGGAATTACACTTTTCTGACTCCAAACGTTCAGCGAAGCTATACGCCTAATTTGCAGCACTGAGCAAACACTAGCGGGAATGGAATCAGCGAACACTATAGCTCCGTAATTTTCTTTGAATTGATGAGCCCACATACTTCCCTTGTCGTTGTTTTAACCTGGACGATTGAAACTTCACTCTGCGAGTGAAACAAACTATGCATACGCTGACAACTCACAAGATGTTTATCGTTCCCGTTGTGCGGGGACCGTCAGACCGGAGCTAAAGAACACACACATAATGTGCAAGCAAAGACAAAAGCCAATACATACTAATTTAACTTTCAGGCAAGACCTTTCAGCGTGTAAATTATGTTAGGTTTGTGAAACTGTTACACTCGTTTCCCGAACAGAAATAAAAGAAGAAAGCAGAGAGTTGAAAATTGGGCATTGGTTTTAGTTTGGACTCTAGCACCTAGGAAAGGTGCAGCGGCGCAGTTGAAGTGCTTAAATATACAAGCTGGAACAAGTGTAAGACTCCAACGCGCAAAAGAAAACAAACAACGTTTTCCGAAGATGGTTCGGCGAACATTCTCGTACAACCATGGAAATTGTGCTAAGTTAGTACCGAAATCATATGTCGAGGCACATAGTTTTTATTCGATCATACAGATTTGTTTTTATTGAAATAAAAAAAAAATAAACGAAAGAGTCGTTATCACCATTACTTGGCGACGGCTACGTCTTCCCGCTTGATTGTTAGAAAATAAGAATTTAGAAACATTATTGTTAGAAAATGAGAATTGAGAAACAAACTAACACATATACACATATGCAGCTCTACATCGGTGAGTCCACACAGCTCTTTGTATATGTCTGCAGCCTCATTATAGAAGTTAACTTGTCTGCCAAACTACGCTTTATTTTATCACCAACAAAGTTACGCATCACTGTTACGACACAACTATTTAACAAGCACAGCTGTTTAAACTTGGCGAAAAATTCTTGATTATGCGCAAGGCAACCAGCATCGCCATGGACGGCTTCAACATTATATTGCATCTCATGTCACCTAGCACCGCGTTAGAGCCTTTCATAGTATATATGAAACTTGCGAACGGGGTCAGGACCTCGTCAAGCTCTTGAGCTTTTAAACCTGTACACCTCCTAATCAAATAGAAATGATATGATTGATCGATTGATTGATTGATATATAGCAAGGGGGGCGGAAATGTAAGCAAGGATGAGGAGGAAATATAGAAGGAGAGAGGGTGAAGCGTAGTATAGCCTTGAGATGTATAGTACTGCACGGACTGAGAATGGGAAGTATGCGTGAGGAAGAAAGAACGAAGAATAAGGTAAACCATTGTATAGTATTGTATAGTAATGCACAGTATAATATTGTAACGAACAAATACAGTGCCGGAAGCTAAAACAGCTATTTATTAATGGCGAACTTGTGCCCGTCAACTAAATACACAAAGGTTGTGAGCTCACTGGTCAAAACCTCGTCAACGTCTCCTGCGTCTCGCCTCGAGCTGCTCCTCGAAAAACCACCAGCGTTCCTTGTCCAGCGCGTGATGTGGAGACACCTGCAGCCAGCGTTGCAAGGCGCGTTGGCGCGTTTAGCTTGGCGCGTTTAGCTTGGCGCGTTTGGCTTGTCAGTTGGTGTGGCAGCTCCTCGAAAAACCACCAGCGTTCCTTGTCCAGCGCATGATGTGGAGACACCTGCAGCCAGCGTTGCATGGCGCGTTGGCGCGTTTAGCTTGGCGCGTTTGGCTTGTCAGTTGGTGTGGCAGAATTCATAAGAGCAGGAAGCGGGGCAAGACTTCGGTAGGTGCCTAACAACATGCGGCATTAGTCCCCCTCCCGAAACGCATCGTCCCGATGCGTACGCTGACGTCGAACAGTTTTGTAAAGGAGTATTTATCTGATGTTTGAGCACATATATCAGTTGTCTCGTTCAGTGCCTTTCGTAGTACGGTTTCATTCGTACTACATGTACGACTTCTGGGCGATTCCTGCGTCGGGTTGAGCACACTTGCCCTTCAGGAATTATTTCGTAGTTTAGCGTGCTTAACTGGCGAAGTACTTTGTAAGGGCCGAAATAGCGCCGCATCAGTTTTTCCGATAGGCGAGGTGCGCGTATAGGTGTCCACACCCACACTTTGTCTCCGGGGTTGTACTGTACGTCTTTCCGCTTCAGATTATAGCGACTTGCATCGGAGCCTTGTTGCAAAATGATACGATGTCTTGCCAATTGCCGTGCCTCTTCTACCCTTTCTATGTAGTCACTGATGTGTGGGTCACTCTCCTTCGAATCGTTGATAGGTAACATCGCGTCTAAGGTCGTTGTGACCGTCCGACCATAAACAAGCTGAAATGGCGTGAAGTGTGTCGTTTCTTGCACTGCGGTATTATACGCAAATGTTGCATAAGGCAAAATACTGTCCCATGTCCGGTGCTCAACGTCCACATACATCGAGATCATGTCGGCGAGAGTTCTATTGAGCCTTTCGGTTAATCCGTTTGTTTGCGGATGGTATGCTGTAGTCCTTCTATGATCGGTGTGGGTGAGCTTCATAACAGACTGCATCAAACGGGCAGTAAATGCTGTTCCTTTGTCTGTAATGACAACCTGTGGTGTGCCATGTCGGAGTACAATCTGAGTGACGAAAAACTGGGCTACTTCGTTCGCCGTTCCTTTCGCGAGAGGTGATGTCTCAGCATATCGAGTCATGTAGTCTGTTGCTACCACAATCCAGCGCTTTCCCGATGAAGAGAGAGGAAATGGACCAAGCAAATCCATTCCCACTTGCTGAAATGGCCCTTTTGGTGGCTCTATTGGTTAACAGACCCGCTGGTTTTGATGGTGGTATTTTACGTCTCTGGTAATCGCGGCATGACTTAACATAATGGTGCACCGAATCCCTTAATTTCGGCCAATAATACTTGCGGCGAATTCTGGCCAAAGTGCGACTTCTACCCATATGGCCAGCCGATGGGTCGTCATGACACGCTTCTAAGATTTCTGCTCGCAGTGATGATGGTACAAGAAGCAGAAACGTCTCACCGGTGTTTACGAAGTTGCGCTTGTATAGGACGTCGTTCCGGAGGACATAGGATGTCAAACCACGGACGAAAACTCGTGGTACCTCAATTTCGTGACCCTCCAAGTATTGGATAAGCGGGCGTAGTTCCGGGTCCTCTCGCTGAAGACGAGCCATGTCCGACACATTCAGAACTCCAAGAAATGGGATGTCTTGTTCTTGGTCAGATGATGGAGACTCAACAGGTGCGCGAGACAGGCAATCCGCGTCATTGTGCTTGAGACCGGACTTGTAGACCACAGTGATGTCGTGTTCCTGCAGGCGCAGGCTCCATCTAGCAAGTCTTCCTGAAGGGTCCTTGATGTTTGCCAGCCAACACAATGAATGATGATCACTGATTGCTCGAAACGGTCTGCCGTAGAGGTATGGGCGAAACTTGCTGATGGCCCATATAACTGCGAGACACTCTTTCTCTGTCGCTGAGTAATTAGACTCAGCATTCGATAGAGTGCGGCTCGCGTAAGCAATGACCTTTTCTTCTCCATTCTGCCACTGAACGAGGATGGCACCGAGGCCAACGTTACTCGCGTCGGTATGTATGTCTGTATCGGCCTCTTCGTCAAAATGTGCAAGTATTGGAGGAGACTGCAAACGGCGTCGCAACTCTGAGAAAGCCGCTTCTTGTTCCTCCCGCCAAGAGAATGGTACACTTTCTTTCGTTAGCCGTGTCAAAGGCTCAGCGATTTTAGCAAAGTTTTTAACAAAGCGTCTGTAGTAGGCACATAGTCCCAGGAATCGTCTGACGGCCTTTTTGTCTTGCGGTTTCGGAAATTTTTCAACTGCTGCAATCTTTTCCGGGTCTGGGCGGATGCCTTCCGCACTAACTATGTTCCCGAGGAACCGAAGCTGACGAAATCCAAAGTGACACTTTTGCGGTTTGATGGTCAGTGCTGCCACGCGAATGGCATCCAGTACCATTCTCAGTCGGTGGATGTGCTGCTCGAAGGTAGAAGAAAAAACCACTACATCGTCGAGGTAGACGAGACACGATTGCCACTTGAGTCCGGAGAGCACAGTGTCCATCATCCTCTGGAAGGTAGCGGAAGCAGAGCACAAACCGAAAGGGAGCACTTTGAACTCGTATAGTCCGTCTGGGGTCACAAACGCCGTCTTCTCGCGATCTCGTTCGTCCACCTCGATCTGCCAATATCCACTTTTTAAGTCCAATGATGAAAAGAAATGAGCATTGCGTAACTTATCCAAGGCATCATCGATCCGTGGAAGGGGGTAAACATCGCGCTTTGTGACTTGGTTCAGCTTTCTGTAGTCAACACAAAACCGCAGAGTGTTGTCCTTCTTTTTGACTAGCACTACCGGTGATGCCCACGGACTGTTGGATGGCTGGATTACATCTTCGTTGAGCATTTCCTGCACTTGGTTCTTGATGGCTTCCCTTTCTTTTGGCGCTACTCGGTATGGGCGCTGATGCACAGGTCTCACGTGTTCTTCGACCACGATACGGTGCTTTGCGGCGGGAGTACGTCCGACTTTCGACGAGGTGGAGAAGCACTCGGCGAACTCTGTGATGAGGTCAGCAATCTGTTGCTTCTGAGATGACGAGAGCTCTCTGTCAATGTCTACTGACTGGAGTACGTTATCTACTGTCTCTGAAGCTTTATCAAGAGTGCAAACATCTGAGACTTGCACGTACTCATGCAGCGATGCTACGGATGTTCCCTTCGCAACATGCTGCAGCTCATTTCGAAAGTTAGTTAATAGGACATACGCACATCCATCACGAAGGCTCACCAGGCCTCTTGCCACGCATAGTCCTTTTTCTAGTAGCAGTCCGATGTTTCCGTCAGCTAATCCGTCACAGTCACGAAGAACTTCACTCCTCACAAGAACGGTCACACTGGAACGTGGCGGCACGGTTACATCTTCGTCCACAATGCGGAGAGGTAGAACGATTGGTTTCTCCGCATGACAGAAGGCGATGGCATTCTCCGTAGAAAAGGAAACCTGGGACTCTTGCAAGTCAATGACTGCACTGTTTGTTTGCAAAAAGTCCATGCCTATAATCAGTTCCCGGGAGCACTCAGGAAGCACAATAAAGCTGCCGACATACACAAATCCTCTTATTCCTATCCTTGCGGTGCATAACCCCACGGGGCTAACTAAGTGCCCTCCAGCGGTACGTATCTGAGGTCCGGTCCACTCAGTCATCACCTTCTTAAGCTTCTTTGCGCGAGCATTACTGACAACGGAATAGTCTGCACCAGTGTCTATTAGCGCAACGGCCTCGACGTCGTCGATCGTGACTAATATCTCGGAGGTAACGTCGCTACTACTGCACTTGACCGTCGTTGCGTAACTGCCACCGTCCTGTCGGGCAAACAATGGAGGGTCTTCAGTTGTCAGTATATCAGCGGCCTCACCTCCAGAGGTCGCTGGCTCTAGTTTTCCCGCCGCGGGCTAGGTGAACGTGATCTTCGGAGATTTGATGACGGACGAGGACTCGGCGACCGATAGCGCATCGGTGCTGTCGAACGCGACTCCCGTTGTTGCGTGTCTTGAGGGGAATAGCGTGAAGACAAGTATTCTTCGATTTCGTAGGGCCGTTCACCGTTCCGTGGGCATGGTGCATTGACTGGAAAACCACGCAGTCCCGCTCGACGATACTGGCACGCCCGGTAAAGGTGACCTGCTTCTCCGCAGTGGTAGCAAAGGGGCCGCCGGTCTACAGTGCGCCATACATCGCTCTTACGTGGTCTTGCTTCCGGCATTGGTAGCGGCGTACTCGGAGAAAACGTCGGAGACATCACAGCAGTCGCAGCCGTCCGATTCATGCGTCCGAGGTCCTGTCGTACAGCTTGCGCGTACGACAACTGAGGCGGAGGCTCCGGTTGTGCGCGCTGTAGAACCTGAGGTTGTGGTTGTAGAACCGCTTGCCGCACTTCTTCGCGCACAACGTCGGCAAGTGAGGACATCGCTGGATGAGCTTGAGTCATTTGTATTTTCTGGAGTTCTTCCCTTACGACAGCCCTCACCATTTCACGCAAGAGATCAATGTTACTCGTGAGGGTTGTCGACGCCGCGCTAACAGATGAGACGCTTACGTCCCGGTTGTATTGGCGTGCGCGCTGCTGCAGGGTCTTTTCTATCATGGTTGCCTCTGATCTGAACTCAGCAAGAGAGCGCGGTGGATTACGCACCAGGCCTGCAAAAAGCTCCTCCTTCACTCCACGCATCAGGTGCCGCAACTTCTTTTCCTCAGCCATGTTCGGGTCGGCCCGGCGGAACAGTCGAGACATGTCTTCAATGTACATGGCGACGCTCTCGTTGTTCCGTTGGTTTCGCGTCTGAAGAGCGGCCTCTGCCTTTTCTTTGCGGTCCGTGTTTGGGTACGTAGCAAGAAACTCTCTTCGAAAGTCGTCCCACGATAATAAGGACGCTTCGTGGTTTTCGAACCACGTACGTGCAGAATCTTGCAGTGCCACGTAGACGTAGCGAAGTTTCCTAACTTCGTTCCAACCGTTCAGTCTGGCAACGCGTTCGAAACCGTCGAGCCAGTCCTCGGAATCCTCGAAAATATCACCATGAAATACCTCTGGTATGTGGGGTGGGTCCATGACGATATGCGATGGAAATGAACTCGCTTGGGTGGCCATTGCAGGGGCTCCGGAACTTACGTCCTCCACTGGTCTCGAAGAATCGAAGAGGGCACCAAACTCGGGCTGCTCACATCGTAGGCGACGACACGTTCGTTGGTGTACGGGAGTCAACAGCGCTGGCTCCAACCTTCGGGGTTCTGGGCTATGTTCCCTATGCTGAGATAGGCTTGGAATCATTACCCAGCACCTCCACCAGTTTGTAACGAACAAATACAGTGCCGGAAGCTAAAACAGCTATTTATTAATGGCGAACTTGTGCCCGTCAACTAAATACACAAAGGTTGTGAGCTCACTGGTCAAAACCTCGTCAACGTCTCCTGCGTCTCGCCTCGAGCTGCTCCTCGAAAAACCACCAGCGTTCCTTGTCCAGCGCGTGATGTGGAGACACCTGCAGCCAGCGTTGCAAGGCGCGTTGGCGCGTTTAGCTTGGCGCGTTTAGCTTGGCGCGTTTGGCTTGTCAGTTGGTGTGGCAGCTCCTCGAAAAACCACCAGCGTTCCTTGTCCAGCGCGTGATGTGGAGACACCTGCAGCCAGCGTTGCATGGCGCGTTGGCGCGTTTAGCTTGGCGCGTTTGGCTTGTCAGTTGGTGTGGCAGAATTCATAAGAGCAGGAAGCGGGGCAAGACTTCGGTAGGTGCCCAACAACATGCGGCAATATAATAAAAACGAGAAAAAAGAAGTGAGAATGATAAGAAGAAAAGATAAGAAAGCCACCAGCTTAGCTGATTTCTGACTCTCCGCACCACTAATGCATAGCTGGCCTATCTTATTTATTTATATTTTTCGCCTTGCGCAAGGCAGCACAAATATCGGGTTGCTTTGTGAGCACCCAACCACTAACTGTGTAATTTCGAAACGCGAGACACAATATCATATTGAACCAGCATATATCGCTAACGGCTCGCCAGAATCAATAGATTTGTCGAACGAAATATTGACACAGCTTTTCTTGATGCCACGCATGTGATAGCCTGAGAAGAACTCGCCCAAAAATGCACCACGATCGGTCATGTTCAAAGAGCTACCTCTTTTTAAGGCAAATGTAAAGCACGCATGGTTCCGACTCAAAGAAATTGCCTCGCCCCGAAAGTGCTTCTCGCAGGCACGTTATGAACGTCACAGAAATCATCATACCGCGACAATATGTCCTTCTTTGTGAGGAATCGTGCTGCACCCTCTCTTCGGAGAAGTCGAGTAAACAACGTAAACAAACAGTGTCATCCAAAACGCTACATGGGACGGGGCCCCCCTTTCTTATCTCGACAAAATACGTTTCTTCGATTCCACCACCCGAAACTCGGTAAACACGCGAGTCGAGCAGCCATCGTGTGTGACCCCTTTTGCCCATTTCTTCTTCGTGTTGTCCCCGTACATCGTGGCACACCGGCCGAACTCTTCCAATAACACCCGAAAGACTCAGGTGGCCGGTACAACGTCTCCATTATTCGGCCATGACTCCGGTGCACGCGAGGGTAGCCACCGACAGGTCGAAGAACAAAAACAAGAACAACCTGGTGAGCGTGCGCCCACGCGTAGCGAGACGAACCGGGCTCGTTCGACCCGACGCTGTTCCTCCTCGTCGTCGTCGTCTTCTTGGGGCATCCAAGACGGTGTGCCCGTTGCCCCTGTCGCCGCACCAGCTGCCACCAAACGCGTATATATAACTCGGTCTCCCCGGAAAGAGCAGCTTCTTCTTCCCTCGTGGCAAACTCGTTCTTCTTCTCGTATTTACTTTTTTTGGTTGTGTTCTCATCCTCGCGGTATTCGATCTCTGGCTACCCCGTCAGGCGGCGTCATTTAGATGTTTGCTCTCTCTTTCTGCGGTGTTTGGCGGGCCACACCGAGAGAGGACGGCCTCCTTCCTTTACGTCTCTCCTCTTTTCTCGTTCCTCGGAGACAGCTGGACCGCTGGTGGTGTCGTCATTATTATCGTTGCGCGAGAAAGTCTTTGTTACTGTTCGCCCTACTTCCACAAACTTGGAACTCTATTACCCATTCCTCGTTTTTTACTGCTTTCATTTCTTCCTCCGGTTCCGGAGTCTATGTCGGCTGGTGGTTGGTAGGCTCTCCTAAAACGTGGCCACACCACGAAGAGACAAAGCTTTTTTTTGTTCTTGCTGAATACTAAATACGATTCGGTTGAGAAGGGCAAAAAGTAGGCTGCGATGACTAGTCCCGCACTATATCGCTTCCTTTGCTAGCATATTTTTTTTTTTTGTTGCGTCAAACAGTATGGGCAAAAGATTGCCGGCACCAACTCGGCGTGTGAGATCTTTTGAATGGTTGAAGCCCGAAGAGAATCGAGTTTCATTTCCGTTTAAGTGTACAGCTTGGGAGGGCTGTATAGCTCAGCCAATAATTCAGGGAAAACCTGTGCCTTAGTTTCCGTAAGCTCCAGATGTTGTTGTCAGGTGGCAATTTTAGGCACACGACGCTCTGATTTCTCCGACTTTCGTGAAAGGCTGACAATGCCTGTGAGCGTGCGCGATTTGAAATTAGCCTATACCACGTTAATCGCAATGAGTGACAATGCGGCATGCGACGTTTGCGGCATCGATGAAAATATTGAATACCTGCTGTGCCACTCTCCTTGATTTGCCTCGGAGAGACAAGTACTTGTCAACGCAATGTAGTGACTGGGTGATCGGCCTCTTTGCTCATACGGCACTGTCTGCATTACTTGACCGCCCACAAGGCAGTGAAAGCCCTCTTGCATTTCTTGAGGAAGACGGGTTTGTGTGGATGCCTCTGACTTGCGGTGGAGTTCTACACGCTGCAATGTCTATTTCTCCCCTATTTCTTTTCCTTCTATTCCCTCTTTTTTCATTTTTATTGTCCCCTTTCTTAATACCCCAGTGTAGGGTAGTGAACCGGATGTCTTTTTGGTTAACCTCCCTTCCTTCTCCCTTTTGTAACTTCCTCCCGAGTACGTGATTTTGAAAGCTGGCTTTTCTGCAAGCATACCTTTTGTGAGAAGAAGCCCACTTTACTAAAACGCCGTGTCGCGTTTTGAATAAGCACAACGTGAAAAATTCCACTCCGAGCTGTCATTCAAGAGTATAAAAGCTTGCATTGGGCGCACTATAGCTTCTGGTTGTTGCCTAGAAGAAATCGTCACTGCAAATTAAGCATATAAGGCAGTCCTATTGCGTATTGCGTTCTGTTAGAACAGAATGAATCAACACATGCTAAAAAAATCTAACTCCTTGCGATTTGGTGCACGTAGATACCGTTGATCTTGCCCGTAAACGCTAATTATGACAGTCAGAGAAGAAATTACCGGGCCAATTAAGAAAAAGGTGTGCTGAATATCCCTCACGGGGATCGAACAGATGAGAGGCATCACTGGCGCGGGATTGGAAATCATTGTGATGACTAAGGACGCAGTGAAGAATATTAAAATCTACTAGAAACTTGTGGAACATTTCCAGAAAATGAGAGGACATAAGCGGGAAATTTATTGAAGCTTACAAAAAAGTGAAGAAGCGCACAGTGTTTGAGATGCCGTTGGCTTGTGTCACTTTGGTGTTCAGAGACCGAGTCAGATAACTGCTCACTACGTAACCGATTCGATAGCGTATACCCCCCCCCCCCCCTCCAAAAAAAAAAAGCAATTACAGTGACAGAAAAGTTTCAGCGTTGCGATTTGGACCAAAATAAAGTTTTACTCATCATGATCATCATCATTGCGGTGGAAGTGCTCGGACTGAAACTTTCTGCATTCCTACTTCACTGTTGACATTGCATGGAAATGAAAAGTGATTGTAGCAGCGCGCGTCATTAGGTGTGTTTAAGTTGACTCAACAAAAAAGAAAGAACGCCATTTTTGCTTTTGCCAATGTAGTAAAATAAGAGGAACCTTTCCGAGTTGCGTTAGGTGCGTGGAAGGAAAATGCTAGCGTTTAAGGCATTCAACCTCAGCATGTTTTCAGTTATAAGATCATGTTTCATCTAGGAAAAGTGAAAGAATCGAAGATTCGGCAAAGAAGGTGACAAAGACATTAGGACACGCTGGAGCCGACACAACGCAATTATAAGTCACAACACATTTATCAACTTTTCTACCGCCCCAACCGCACATCACCAGAAAACTTAGGGAGACTTCTAGAATGTCAAGCGGGCTAAGACAGAGTTTCAAGGAAAACTTTCATTACGCTGCTCGGTTAGAATATCGCTCTTCACGGCGGATCAACTCGGGAATATTACTGAAAAAAAAAGACGAACGCCAAAGAATGCTAGGCCTTTTCTTCATTTGAAAGCACGTTGATTGATTGATTTGTGGGGTTTAACGTCCCAAAACCACCATTTGATTATGAGAGACGCCGTAGTGGAGGGCTCCGGAAATTTAGACCACCTGGGGTTCTTTAACGTGCACCCAAATCTGAGTACACGGGCCTACAACATTTCCGCCTCCATCGGAAATGCAGCCGCCGCAGCCGGGATTCGAACCCGCGACCTGCGGGTCAGCAGCCGAGTACCTTAGCCACTAGACCACCGCGGCGGGGCATTTGAAAGCACGTCGCTTTGTAAGCGTGTTTGCTCTCACTGCTATATGGCCGAGCGTCGAGATTCTGTAAATTCCCAGGGGAGCCCGCAAATTTCGCACCAGCATCTCCCGGCATTCCGCCGCTGCTTTCTTTTTTTTCTTTGTCTTCTCTTCGCACCGCTGCGAACGCTGGGCGAAAGAAACAAACCCGGGCTATGAACCGGGCCGCTCATGCGAGACGAAGAAGCGGCCGCGGATCTTGCGACGTGGTCGCTAAGCAAATGATGAAAGAAGACAAGTGCGTTCGCTCATGAATCTGCCTCGCGCGCGACAAGCAGCACAGAGAACGTGAGGGACCGAACAGGGCTCATCGCCCCCGCACAGCCAACCACCGCAGTCATCTCTGCTCGCTCATCTCCCAAACGCAAAAAAAAAAAGCAGCGGTGGCGCGACCGACCAGTATCATGTGCGTCCGTGCGTTCGTGGCTCTAGCGTGTCCCAACGCGCGCTCTAGCGGAAAGAAAGAACAGGATACAAGTCCGCAAGGAACCCGCTTGTGGGCCCGCATATATGAGTCTCGTTAATCTTAATTACCGCTAACGAGCCTAGCCACAGTTGCTCCTCGCGCTTCCACTGAGAAGAGCAAGAAAATTGGGAAAGAGAAAAAGAAGGGAAGAAGGAAAGGAGGTAAGAAGGAAAAGAAAAAAAAAGGTCTCAACGTTTGCACTGCTGGTTACAGAGCAGCTGCTGCTGATGCTGCTGCCGCAGCCAACGCAATCTCGCACGCGCAGTCACACATAGAAACGCGCCCACAGACTCGAATGCGCGTGCGCTTAAACGCACAATGCACACATATACAAACACACAAACACAAACACACACGCGCGCACGCACGCACATAAACCCTACAAGAACACATGCGCACTCGCACGAAAGAAACACACGCAAACGCACATAGGCAATATACTGGCACACATAATGCTCGGAACAACATTACCCTGCACTGACACTTTTACAGAACAATACGGCCCTGCCTTCGCACACGACAGCAGCCGAAGCCAGTGCTGTGATACGCGAGGGTGAAAACAATAGCGCAATAAATTGGACGGAGGGCGCGCGTGCATAATACAGGCGAGATATAGAAAATCTGAGGTAAATAGGTCGATCGAAAAGGCAGCAGATACAGAGGGTAGCACCGATTTCGCAAGCAAGCGAGCGATGTGGGGAGCAAACGAACGGGAAATAAAATCAGGGAAACGTGATGGGGCCCATAGCGGGTGGTGCGCTGTCTCCCGCTACGCAGTGCAGATCGCCCAGCACCGTCCCTGTGCAAGTGTATATACATACACGCATACGGCCCCCAACAATCTCGCTGGCTACACGCTGCCATGAATACGTAATTCCAACTCCGGGAGGAGAACTCTGCCTCCAGTGTCCCCTAAGTGCACTGCTTGGACGAAGCCGTCTTTTGGCGTCCCGATGCAGTTTACTCGATACGAAGCGTGCCGTTCGATAGGTGGCAGTACCTTCGGTATGCGAGAGGCGTGGGCGCTTAATTGCACGCACGTGCTGCTAAGACACACCCCCCCCCCCCCTCCTCTAACGATGGGTAAAAAGCTGATTATTGTTGGCCGTAGCATTAGGTACAGAGAGAGAGAGAGTGAGAAAGCTACTTTATTGGCCATCATGGCTGAGAAACTAGCTAAACGCCTAAGCCTGTGGCTTTACAAAAATGTGCAATATATGTATTATAGTAATAACTGTCGGTGTCTCAGGTGCCGAAACGAATGTATAAATATGAGGCAGGTCATAGAGGGTGACTACGGAAGAATCGCGATCCTGAGACGTGATCACGGACAAAGGCGACAAAGGCGGTGCTCAACTTTTGAACTGATCAGACTTGATTGATATGTGGGGTTTAACGTCCCAAAACCACCATATGATTATGAGAGACGCCGTAGTGGAGGGCTCCGGAGATTTCGACCACCTGGGGTTCTTTAACGTGCGCCCAAATCTGAGCACACGGGCCTACAACATTTCCGACTCCATCGGAAATGCAGCCGGGATTCGATCCTACGACCTGCGGGTCAGCAGCCGAGTACCTTAGCCACTAGACCACCGCGGCGGGGCTTAATTGAGGTCCCAAGGCACCAGTAAGCTATAGTTGTGAGCCCTTCCCACGTCGGGGCCGGATGACTATGGTCCCCCACCCCTTTTATCACGGCAGTAGCCACATTGGAATGTTTTCCTAAGTAGTCATCACGTATGAAGGAGACAAAGGTATTGCTAAAATTATTAAAGATGACAGAGTTGCACTGGCCGTTATAGACTAAAGGAGATATTGTGACTGAGAGGAGTATTGCTTTTGCGTGTGTGATCCCACTCTCCCTCCTTCTGTCTACAACTGGGTTTCACACTCTCCCATTCCTTTCCTCAGTGGAAAGAATATACCAGTTTTCCTAGACTGGTTATAATAGCTGCCTTTCTTCTTCCCCCTGTGCCTTCCTTTCATCAAAACAAACATATTAGCAGAGTCCTTCAATTGAAGGACTCTGATATTAGTCCTTGCATTGAAGGACTCTGATATGCAAGGACTCTGATTGCATCAGAGGCCTTGCATTGAAGGACTCTGATATTAGTCAATGGAATGTTAACCTTAATTTCCAGAAATTTTACGGTAAAAGTAAAAGAGGGAGCGAGAGAGGCAATGAAACCGTGGAAAGCTAAGCACGTAAGCAGACGGTGAGATATAAAATATTAACTAAAATGCTGAATTTGCAACATGAACATTACCTTTAGGTGCTAGGTGATAGTCACGGCCAAACGTAGTGTTCCCGAGCACACACACACAGCCGATGCAGTAAGGCTCGTAACATAAATATATTCACGGAGTTTTGTTTAGGGCCCTGAGACCAGTCCAGTAAATTTTACTTTGTTTAGCTTCCCAGCACAGCTGATATTATTGAATAACACGAAAGTAGGTGCAATGGCGGAGTAGATAGACGCGTCTCACCTTCGTCTGCGTTCGGTTTTGTGCGCTAAGAAATTCACCTTGCCATGCTCCCCAGGATAGTCGTAGTTGACTTCGACGGACATTCCCGGGCTTTTTCTACCAACAGGGCTATTTTGTTCGACTCCCGTATTGCGCTCCTACTTTTTTTAGTTCGCGCGTAACGGGGCAGCCTGTGAAGCTTACGAGAAACCGATTCAATTTAGTCCCAAAGCTGTCCAGAAGATCCACCGGCCCAGATTGTCGCGCGAGACGAAATAATGAATACCACGCTTTGCGCATATTCAGGTTTCGCACGGCCTGCTTTCTATTCTTCAACTTTGTCCTCCAATATTGGATTTATATACTGCTTCTCAAGAAAAAAGTTTGGCCCAGGGCCAGCTTAGCGCGAAAGTCTTCGAAAAAAAAAGCCTTAAATAATTTTTATCAGTCACTCGCGCTCACATGGGTAACCATATTACGCCAAGAAATATATACATATAAGGCTTCAAAGACCCCACCAACACGGGGAACGGTATCGAGTGGTCCTATACGGCTGTGCTCCTCGTGGGATTACGCGTCGGGGGCTAATACATTCCGCGACTCGCGAAACTTTCGGGACAAAGACCGCGACACCTGGGCTCGCAGGTCATATTGTCGAACTGGAGGGACAGGAAATTGCAAATGCATGGACTGCACGAAAAAAGAGACAAAAACGTACATATGGATAGAATAAGTAAGTAAAAAAGAAAAGAGAGAAGGGAAAGTGGACGGAAACTGGAATTCGGGCTTTCGTTTGTAACGCCAGAGACAAATTAATTGGCCACGTATAAGAGAGTTTTCTGAAGGCGAAGCTCGTTCGGCAACTCGGGTTCAGTAAATAAAGTTTATGAAGGATGAATAAATAGGCAGAATAGAGCAGAAGATCTCCGCCATGCGGGTACTGAGGCTATAGGTAAAAAAAAACACGGTACATTTACTGCTACGAAACGATGAGCGCAGGAATGGAAGGACGAAACACAGACACAAATTTATGTGTAACCGCTTGAAGGACAGAAAAAGAAAAAAATGCACGTGTCTGTTCGCGCGTGTGTGAGAGGGGGCGCAGGGGCCGACGGAAGGGGGAGAGGCAGGAGGAAGGAGGTTGAAGGTTCTTCGGCTTTCCGATCAATTCCCGCGAGTGCTTCGCGCCAAAAAAAAAAAGGCATTCGCAATTACCGCCATAGCTCGCGAAATGAGATGTGCTGGCCACCACACGCCTGCGGAACAGTGCACGACTGAGTACGATCCCCCGTTTTTCCGCGCGTTTTGTCGTAGCCCTCCGGCCTGAACACACGTAGAGACAGAAAAATAACAAAAAAAGAAAGACATGAAGTGCTGACTTGACTGTGGAATACGGGACTACCCGTTGCATACTTCGTATGCTGAGTATGCTTCGGCGTTATAGTAAGAAGAAGCAAAAAAAGAATCACTGACCATATACCTTAGAGAAACGTGATATTCGCATCACTGAACTAACGGGGACGGTGAAGAGAAAATATACTAATTCAATAAAACGGACTTCCGTTCAGAGAGAATCGCCATTTATTTTTTCGACATTTCTTGTGAAACCTGATAGTCTTTCTTTTGTTTTCGAGCTTTTACGTGAAACCTTATCTCTAATTAGCGTAAACGTCCCCAATCAGACGTTCCAAAAAAGAGTTCTCTACGTACCGCAGTACTTATGGAAATCATAGCTCTAGGAGCTTCATTTTTCTCTCGCCAAAGTTCGGGGAAAACTTGATTCAGAACTTGCGCTCTGATACGCTTGCTAGGTTTCGCCCTTTCTTTTGATGAATGACATCGGGAGACTTTTTCGAAAGCAATGCTGCATGGCACTAACAAAAAAATGTATTCGACTCTGAACGTTGCTCGCGGGAGCTCGACTCTCGCTGTTAGCGTGACCATGCGAGCGGGAACGTGGAACCGTGGCCGCGTTAAGCCTTCGTGAATCCGTGCTCTTGCGATCCCGAAGAAGACCGCGTGGGCGCTTTTGCCCATGCGTGCGGCTATATCTATAGTCTCTCCACGCCAGGTTTTCAAAGCTCGCTCATTTGAAGTTACGCGTGCCTATAGCAAACTTGCATGCGCGTCAAAAAAAGAGAAAAAAATAACGTTCCAGCATTCAAACTGGCAAGAAGTGAAATAACGCAAGAGAAAACTACAAATCTGGAGGGCGATTTGAGAACAGTAAAGCCTCTTGGCTACACTCCGCGTGTGTTATACGCGATGCGCCGCTCAAATACGTATTTGCGTTCGCTGCAGCCACCCCCAAGCGTGCCTCAAACAAAATTATTTTCCAACTAAGTGGGAAAACTTGAAGTTCGCATATGTGACCCTCATTACATCGCGATTCTTTGTAAGAACTCAAAAGGAAAGAGAAACATCCCAAAAATCAATACCGAGGAACGTTATTAGGCTTCTTTTTATCGATCATCACAAAGAATAGGAAATTTTAGCTTGAGCATGAGTTAAAGCCCTGTTCAAAATACAGAGAACTATGTTGGAAGCACGGATATATAAAAAAATGAGAAAAAAGGGCACACTTTGGGGTGTTTACGCGGAGAAAGATTCTGTGACTGCAAAGGGAATGAATTTTAGTGTAACACGTATAATAGTTTCTAGAGCCGTAAACCCAAAGTGTCATTATATGGTCTGCCTTTGTTGGACCAGCGGCTAGATTGCTTGGCTGCTGACCCGCAGGTCGCGGGATCGAATCCCGGCTGCGGTGGCTGCACTTTCGATGGAGGCGAAAATGCTGTAAGCCCATGTGCTCTATAATTTGGGTGCACGTTAAAGAACCCCAGTTGGTCGCAATTTTCGGAGCCCTCCAATACGGCGTCTCTCAATCATGTCGTGGTTCTGGGACGTAGTACCCCAGATATTGTTATAATAAATGTCATTATGTGATAAAAGCGAAGTGCGTAATAAGATGCAAACATCTAAACTCAGACGAAAACGGTTGCGCGTAGATGTGAAACAATAGTTAACAAGTCGCTAAGTCACGCTACACTTGAACGCGTCTTTACTAGTCCTTTTTTTTTAGTGTAAGCTAAAGTCTAAGCGATGGAGCGTGCAGAGAATCAAGGCAAAAAAAAAAAAAAACATTCGTAACTGAAGCAGCGCCAAATTGGCGAACAAACCGTGCTTAGCTGTCGCCTTAGAGAACATGATTCTTGAAGGAACGGACTGAAGGGATACTTGAGACGAACGGCGCGCAAATGCAAGTATGCAAATGAGCAACGGAGAAACACTACAGAGTGAATGATGTGCTGCCGGCTGTGAGAAATCATAACGAAGTAAGAATAAGTGGTAGACGACGCCAAGTTTAGTTGAGACATTTGCACTAAAAGTAACGAAACGCCTCACGAAAAACTGGAAAAATCGCTAAGCCCCCTTCCCCGCGCTACGCCTCCGCCACTTTTTTCTCCTTTAAATACGGGCGAGATTATTTGCTGCCATGTTTTGGGTAGAAACAAATTTGAAAATAAAACGAAGACGGTATCCAGCTCAGAAGAACGGGTCAATGAGAGTCGTCGTTTTCTAAGCAAATGAGTATTTCTTGAGCAAAAAAAAAAAGGAAGGCTGCTTGCTACGTGCGTCCAATTTGCGAATGGCAGGGTGATTCTGACACGGCGCACTGCTGGAGAAATTGGGGGAAAAGGGGGGGGGGGTGGGGGGCTTGCCGATGTCAAAACAGGAGCAGTCTGACTTCTGCAATGGTTGTGTTGCACTAGTGGTGTAGCGATCTATATAGTGTAGAGGACTGCGCTGCACAGAACTATATCGTGTACATGTACCGCATTCGTAAAAGGCCGTTACACTATCATTTGTGGCGAAAAAGGTGAGCGCCAAAATAACGTGTTACGAGACAAGGAACACAGGTCAAGAACACGATTAACGAGCGAAGCTTATACGGATGAAAAAAGCTTGTTTTGAATGCAGTCAAACAGGCGTGTTCAGAGAGAACAAAAAAGGAATCCCGGCTTGATGATGAGTGGGACGAAGTGTCCGTCCATGCATCCGCCCGTCTGTTTGTCTGTCTATTTGTCCATCCGTCCGTGCGTCCATCCGTCCACCTGCCTGCCTGCCTGCCTGCCTGCCTGCCTGCCTGCCTGCCTGCCTGCCTGCCTGCCTGCCTGCCTGCCTGCCTGCCTGTCCGTCCGTCCGTCCGTCCATCTAGTGAACACTCCAACTAGCGCCATCTCGCATCTTTTCATCATATATTCATCATATACAAGCACCGCCATCCAGCGGACATTCTAATGACTAAACGAGAGTTGGCTACTACGACGACAATACGGTACACACGACCCACGGCGTAAGGAGCTTCACACATAAAAAAATTGTCCTCGGGCGTGCGCATCTCGGTGACTCATCTCAGTCTTGTGTAAAGGAAGAGAAGGCTTTGCCACACGGCCTTTACCAGCTTTCAAAGTGAATTAAACTTGAGCCAATATTGACGCTGAACATATGAGAGAATGCTAATGGCCAATATGGCAGCGAGCCCTCACGAGCGCAAACCTCTGGAGGTTCGGCCCAGATCTCAAGAATGTACAAAACGCTGTAGCATGAAGGAACCCGTGTGGTCGCGATTCCTCTATCAAGGAATGATGCAGCAAGACAACTTTACCTGCTGGCTCGAGATCTTACACGCACGTTATGGTCATCTACAAGCTTCCAAAAGTGTCAATTATATGAACTAGATCTTTCGCTCAAGATAATGCTACCGTCACAACTTTCCCGCTCCGATGTGACACTGTTATGCCGCCTTTGGTTGGGTGTTGCATTCGTGCACAAAGGTGTACTCCTTTCGCATTGGTATGGCAGACACTACTACATGTGACTACTGCGGAGCTGAAGAGACCATTGAACACGTCCTGTGCAGCTGCGCTTGCTACGACACATAGCGATGCCAGCTCCGGATGGTTTTGAATCAACTTGACTCCAGACCATTTTGTGTGCAGAAGATTCTAGGACTTTGGCATCTGCCTCAGTTGCGCCGAAAGCGACTAAAGCACTCCTACTTTACTTAAAGTCAACAAACCTGAGCGACCGCCTGTAGACTGTGTGTGCTTCCCCCGAGTGTGCTCGTGATTGTGTGTTCCTTCTTATCTCTCTACAACCTCTTTTTTCCCCTTCATCCCTTCCCCAGTGCAGGGTAGCAAACCGGATGTGCGTCTGGTTAACCTCCCTGCCTTTCTTTGCATCTTTATCTCTCTCTTATCCACACGAGCAGCTGGTACTAGAGATAGCAGAGGTTATACACCACATGACTGAGAAAGGGCACTAAATTATATTTCAGTGGTTTCCCAGTCACTGCGGAATCATCGGCAATGAACGGGCCGATCAAGCTGCCCGCTAATTCCACATAGAAGATCATAAACTGCGACTACCACTTTCTAGGACAGATGCTGCACGAAAGCTCCGCAGGCTTGCTCGCCAGCAAACCACATCACAATGAAATCAGCCACACTTCAAGCATGCCCGACTGTATTCGCGTGACCCTACCCTAAGTCTTCAAGTCCCCTCGAGGCTTTGCCGAGCAGACCAGACCCTGCTATGTAGGCTGTGGTTGGGCGTTGCGTTTACCAACGCCTACGCTTTCCGCATTGGGATGGCCGACACCGCAGCCTGTGGCCACTGTGGCAAAGATGAAACAATTCAACATATTCTTTGTGAGTGCCTAGCGTATAGTAAACAACGACTGTGCCTTCGCAAGGAACTCAACAAATTAGATGATTAACCTCTGTCGGAGCAGGGAATTCTGCAGTATCGTCAGGATGCGACTTCACAGAAGAGGGCCCTGAGGGCGCTACTGCACTTTTTGCGATCGACCGGCCTTACTGAACGGTTGTAGCTGGACGCCCTTCCCGTGTGTGTTTTCGTTTTTTTTATGAGTGCGCGTGCGTTGTATTTCTCTCTCTATCTACTCCCTCTTTCTTGCCCCTACTTCCCCGCCCCCAGTGCTGGGTAGCAAACCAGATGCAAATATCTGGTTAACCTCCCGGCCTTTCCTTTCTCACACTCTCTCTCTCTATCTCTCTCTTTTTTTTTAGCTCACGCTCTTCATGTCGTACGGTATTACCGAGAGACAAGAAGGAGGTTCACTGTGCCAGTAATGATCCCTTCGAATAACGTTTTCACTCCATCTACATATCTATAGCAATTACATAAGTGGCATGCTTACGTTTCTTTGATTACGGTAAAACGCACGCTATCTCGACCCTCTCCATCTCCGTGCTGTCAAATGAAGTCACGTTTTGAGACAGGCACACAAATAAATAAGTTCACATCTCTAATTAAAACCAAGCCTCGAAGAAAATTGCGACGTGGGATGCGGAGCGAGCGACATGATAATGGCCAGCTCGCGATCGGGAAACACCACAGCCGCAATCGGAGCGATGTGTCTCTCATTGGAGAGTGCTACTCGTCGTATAGCGATAATGCGACAGGATGGGGAATGGCATTGGGAGGATAAGAGGGGTGGTGGTGGTAGAGGGGTATTTCCCCTTGGGCGCTAGAGAGCAGTGCACGAGAGGTAACCAAGATAAGCGGGCGAACTCATTAGTTACCGGCATCCGCCCTCCGACCGATCGGAACACCGTTCTTTTTTGCAATTATGTCCTGATGGCTGCGAAGTGTAGGGCTTGTAAAAAACGAGCAAGACGGTTTGTAGAAATCAGTTCGGCGTGGTGAAAAACGGCGCTCGTGCTGCGGCAGACCAACCGTTTATTCTCTGCGCTCTAATGTGTAATAGGATCTAGGTGTCGAGAAATTAACCATTTTTTAAATTTTGTCAACGGAAGTTGTCAGTAATGATGGCATAAATCAATCGAACTTTTATTCTGACGACTTATGCGAAGCCTCAGCGAAGAGGACAAAGAAAAATAGTAGCGTTCCTTACGCGTTCCCTTAAGACTAATAGAAAGCGAACGCAATCTTATTCTACACGCGATCTTTAGAGCCTGCCTCGCCACCTACCGAAAGCTTTTCGCACCTATTTGTTTTCACATTGCCTCTGAGATCGGAGGCAGCTATCGCGGTTTTCAACTGCCTGCGTGATTGGACCACTAAGCAATGTGTTGACGTGTTCAAGTCTCGTCATAGTAACGTCAATAGTTCTGGCAATTTTGGATGTCATGATGACGTTAATAAAGTGATGACAATTTTTTTTGTCCCTCGTGTTGGCGGCGAGGTTACGACGTGTGAGTTAACTTTCGAGTTCGATGAAAGGTCTGAGGCTCTAGCATGGATAATATAGTTACCCATCATGGTGGTTGAGTAGTCAGTGTACTAGACTGCTGGCCCGAAGGTCGCAACATCGATTTTCTGCCGCGTCGGCCGCATTTCGATTAAGGTGAATTGCCCGTGCGCTGATGTTTCGGTTCGTTTTAAAAGAGCCCAAGAAATCAAGATGGCCGGAGCCCTCCACTGCGGTATTCCTCATATCGTGGTTTCGGAACATACTCCTCCCCGCTGCACACCAATTTATTATTATTATTATTATTATTATTATTATTATTATTATTATTATTATTATTATTATTATTATTATTATTATTATTATTATTATTATTATTATTATTATTATTATTAGGAGCAATGGTTTGAAGCAGGTGATTTTTGACGCATCTGCGAGGCATCCGACAGGGTAAACGCAATGTAGTGTTAGGTATTAAAGTCAGGTTAGTTAGGTATGTATGAAATGAGAGAGAGAAAAAAAAACAAAAAAACAGTGCAACAGGTACTACAAATGGTACTACAAAAAAGCACAACAGCTGGCAGACGTGAAGTAACAGTGCAGTGGTGGAATGGTTAGAAAAAAAATATTAGAATAGGAGCCTCTGTTCATTAGAATCCTGTCAATTAAGAAACCCCAGGTGGGTCTATATTTCCGGATCCCGCCACCATATCATAATGTTGAAGATCTGCTCCGATGACATAATAAATTGCTTACATGCCTGACGGCAAGGAGTAAGACGATAAAAGATGGCTAGAAAAATAAATAGTCTATTGAAAGTAAAACCCGCTCATGTTATGCCAATAAAAATTATATCCGAAAATGTTCCGATAAAACGAGGTAACCGCGACGGCTTTCAACTTGTTTTTGTGCAGTTGTATTACGCATGACATTTGCTGCAAATGTTGCAAAAAAGTTAACTACCACATAATCGCAAAGCACGATGGTGTGAATGAAAAAAAAAACAGCATTATACTGTACGCAGTGCAGCACGCAGCAATAAAGTCACGCAGTCGCATCTTCTTGCTAGAACGACAGTGCGTATTATCAGGTTATATCGTGGCGTGCTGGGTCAGTCTATCGCTCTCCCAAAGTGGAATAAATAATGCTTTCAATAGTACAATTTTTTGTTAAAAACAGAAACGATTTTACTTGTACAGTCTCATGAAATCATATACATGCGTTAGAGTGCCCTATTTAACCTTTTGTGAAGTTTGTCAAGAGAGTTTGTGAAGTTTAGAGCACCAAAAAAAAAAAATTGGAAAGACATGTCACGCTGATGCGTACAGTACCATTAGGCTTCATAAGACTCCGTCAAAGCCCGCAAATCTTCGAGGTTTGTGCTTGCATTCAGTTTGAGTAACTGCGATGTGGACGTTCAGTTACGGTAACTGCAATTATAATAGTAAAAGTAAATCCACCGGCTAGTAAGATTCCCCGAAAAGCATCACCATATCCATGGGCACCGCTCCCAGGTGAATGCAGTGGTTGCCAGGTAAATGTGGCATCCATGGAAACGATCCAGAAGATTCAGCTGGAGGATTTGCTGCTTCACCGCACCGCTCTCGATTGCCGACGCAGTTCGTGGGAGAAGCGCAGCACACATTAATATGTAACGCACGAAGAGTTAAATCTCTTTTAATGCGCTGCGGTCTCATGCCCGAAACCGCAGGCAGAATGACATTAGGTGTGCATATTTTATTCCCGCACGAATGCTGCCTCTGCGGCTCGGACGTTCTGCTGGTGGATGAGAGGTATACGTTCCGATTTCACGCAACCACGGTCACGATTCGGCGAGCAAAAGGGGAAGAAAGGAGGAAGGAACATGAGAGCGTCGCCCGCGATCTCACCCACCGCCACGCCTATACAAATGGCCCCGACTCCGCTGGATTTATTCCACTACACAAAGAGAAACTGACCGCATACAATGAGATCACTGAACACTTCTTTCTATACGGGCAGAATAATTTATCCGCACTCTCTCGCAAGCTTCAACAGAGCACAAGCCGTTACACTTTACACTTACACTGAAGACTACAAACAAAATCGTACAATTCACCGGTTCAAATCAGGTGGTGGTACGTAGCGGAATAGAAATTATATAGCAAAGCCTGCAACGAAAATGCACGCACATTAGAGCGCATTCTCCGAAACTGCGGTTTACCGGGGCCCGGTGTTAGGCGTGAACGCTCCGAAAGGCTCACCACATCGCCAGCTTACAACAATCAAATCCTGGCTGTCCAGTACGCCCGCGACAGGGCCGGGAGGCTCGACCTCCCTGTTCTGTCGTGGGATTAGCCAGGCTGGCGCATTCACGTCATGTCCAGGATAAACAATAAGGTTTTAAAGAAGAAAAAAAGAGAGGAAAGCTAGCCATTCTAGAACAAATTGTATGCTACCTTAGTATAATATTAACCATAATTTTACGTCCTAGAACACCAATATGATTATGCGAGATGAACCACTGCAAGGTTGCGGAAATTTTGACCGCCTGGTGTTCTTTAACGTGAGTCTGAATACTAGTACACGGGCTTTTCTCCAGCACTTCGTCTCAATGTAAATGTGGCCGCCGTGGCTGGTATTCCGAAACCGAGAATTGTAACCACTGCACCACCGAGGCGAACGACATTCTTACCCTAACCCACAGAAACGAATAGGTGAGTTTTAAAGTGAGATTTATACACTGAGATAAAGAGACAGAGGGCAAAAGAGAAAGAGATTAAGCCCACACGAACTCAGTCACAGTCCTCCTCAGTCAATAATCCTCTATTGGTCTATACCTACCTGCGCAAGTGGTTGGTTGGTGAAACTTCACTAATGGTCATGAGAGACGCGACTAGCGCACTGAAAAACTCCTTCCCCGTTGGCACGGGCAGGTTAAGTTTGCTTTTAAGAATTTCAGCCATGCGTTTATCGCCTTTGATTGATTTGTGGGGTTTAACGTCCAAAAACCACCATGTGATTATGAGAGACGCCTTAGTGGAGGGCTCCAGAAATTTCGACCACCTGGGGTTCTTTAACATGCACCCAAATCTGAGCACACGGGCCTACAACATTTTCGCCTCCATCGAAAATGCAGCCGCCGCAGCCGGGATTTGAACTCTCGACCTGCGGGTCAGCAGCCGAGTACCTTAGCCACTAGACCACCGCGGCGGGGCTCGCGTTTATCGCCTTTATTACAGCGACTTCCCAGGACTAAACTCTACTACGGTTACTATACCTTCACCAGTGCGTGCTCAGGACGACTAATTAGAGTGACTACGAGTGATTGTCACCACACAGCGTCGCGAGGACACATTGTTCCCACGCTATCACAGTTCGCCCAAACTGGGGTTTGAGCCATTATGATGTCACGAGATAATACCTTCGCGTGTTTGTGGTCATAAGCTAAGTATTGTACAAGAGCCCCATTAGTCACATAGTGCTCACTGCTGTTTTAAGAGGTCACCACCCGATACCACGAGCAGCAAGTGAGGTGATAAGCCTGGCTAACATATCCGGGAATTTAATTATTATTTGCTATCTTAATCTAACGGTACGTGTAATACTGGGCGTAACTACATTTTCGTATTGTTGAAGCACACAGGTGGAGGAAAGACGTCTAAATTTCAGAGCTCTTTTCTTTGTTTTGGACACAGAGTTTTATATATTATACAGGTGGAGTTTCATCACGTATCGTTGTAATCATGCTGGCAGCGGAGATTATGAAACTGCGCAAATGAAATGCACGGCGAAACTAGCAAACCGATACACATTTGCTCATATCGTCTGACGTAACGACAGTCTTCATCAGCGTTGTCACTTATTGCTTGAATGTATGCTACACTTGCTGACGGGTCGTCAGATAAGGCATGAATTTCAGTCTTCTTGTAAACCTTCCATTTCCCCTCGTACAGTTGCTGTTGAATATGTGCAATTTTTTTTTCGCTGCTGTATACATATGCGTATTAGAAATATACTGCACTGTCGGTTTATTCAGAGAGTAATCTCGCTCGCTCTCTCGCTTTTCTAGTCTGCCCAAACTATTGACCCCACAAATATCCGCAGCAGCAGCAGCGAAAGTATTGGATATATCGCGAATATATGCGAGTGAACAAAAGCAGAAATACAATTTGTAACTCCCTGGAACGAACCATAATCGTGGATCCGCTGCCTCTACGCTGAATTCTTAACTCCGGGTGTCCGATTGCTTGGGTTCTTGCGTCACTCGAGTCTCCACAAGTCTTCTCTGCATCTTTACAACTGACGCCTCTCTTAGCAAAGTCTGGCGCGCACCCACAGTCTGCTAATGAGCAAAAAAAAAAAGCAAAAACTTGGACAAGCTGCACCCGGCCTAACAGCTGCTAAATTTACTGGCATGGTTATGGACGAAGACTGCCGCAGTTAGCGTTCGAGAAATTGCTAAGATTGCTTCATGTACGGCAATAAATTAAGAGTGAACGGCTCCTTCTGCGGATACTACCCCTTTTGAAATTTTCGTAAATCAAAGTACAAAAAAAGTAAGGTTACGCTGAAGGGAGTCTGTATTGAAAGAAAAAAAAACAGTTCAGAAGTTCTGGCGCAATCACCAAAATCTTTACGTTGGCTTCGTGCGTGATTAGAAAGTCTGCCATTTGGAACGTTTCGTGGTCGTCTCCAGTTCTGAAGCGCAACGTGTCTTGAAGAGAAGTTATGCCGCTGGATGTTATACGCATGTTGATTATTATTTCGTGAACAGTGCATGGCTCGGGCATTCGATGACACAAAGAAAACTGCACAGGAAAAAAGAAAAATAAAAGCAAGCAGATAAAAATTATATGAGGCAACTGAGCGTAATACGCGCTTTAGATAATGATCTGAAAACTTGAAGTTAAATCGCTCATGGTTTTTCTTGTGTTCGTCGTGCTGTGCGTATTCTGAGAAAGATTGACGTTATTTCCACGAAGATCTTCATGGTGCTGACTTTGCCGTTGAGAAATCATTTAACAAGGAAGGTCTCCGGAGCAGGCGTTTTGAGAAGTCGACTTCGTAAAAACAGCGACGAATGCAAGTGCACTTTGCGGAACGTTGGCTTCGGTGACATTCCCTGCTTAAAACTTCTAATCACTTCGAACCGTCGTGTTTTTTTTTCGTGCACCTCTCCCTAGTTTGAAGAACCTTGCTTTGGTCGTTGGACGTTTGCGCAAATGAGGTTGGTTAGTGCAGGCAACCTAAACACAGTTGTAACGTCATGAATGCTCATTTACTCAAAAACAAGTAAGCAGATTACCCCGACCTAGGACGCGCTAATGCAGAAGAAAAAACAAAAAGAAACAGAACGAGAAAGGTCAACACAATGCTAATACAGATGAATCAGAGAAAAAAAACATAGTGAGAGAGAGAGAGAAAGAGAGAGAATTTCTTAGAAGGCAGAGAGGTCTGTCTGAGCTAGTTCGCTCTAGCCTGCTATGCTGCACGGGGGATAAGGGAAGGGGGAGAGAAAGAAGGATGAAGATGAGGACAGTAATGGGTGGTGCGTATGTACAGTATCCACTTAGCATAGCGCTTTAAAGCCTAGTATCTAGTCTGGTGCTTTTGATGAAGTCTAAAACACCCCGTGTAGCAGTATTTGGCACTGTTTGGCCACTTATTAGCTAGGCTTGCGAGTAAGCGATTAGGCATATTTAACGCAGTGCAGAAGTGTGCGTGAATGCGAAGTACGTATTCGAACCGCGCTATTAACAAATGTTTTCGCGCGCTTATACCTTACAGAAGGTGAATTGTATCACTTTTTTTCTATCTGAAGGGACAATGGCGAGATAAACCTTAAACGATATAGCAGCCTAACCGTAACAACATACTAACTGTTCGGCAGGGACAATAAAAGAGTGAAAAACGAAATGTACAGTGCCGCTGAAAGTGAAGAATGACCAGCGTAACAACAGTGACATTCCTGTCATCTTTCGGACCACGTCATGGCATCATTGCAATTGACCGACGATAACCGATGACATACATGTCTATTTGGACGTCACTGCATAAGCGCTCGCTTTCCCGTAGAGTGCTCGACAGCTTTGAACTTGGTCTGGTCACCACGACAACCACTGCATTAAAGCACGAGCGAAACAAAAAAAGAAAGAAAGAAGAAAAAGAGAAAGACAACAAGACAAGGAAACAAGAACGAGAGAAGGAGAGAAAAAAGAAACAAGGGAAAAAGAAAGAAGGAGAGGAAGAAAGAAAAGAAGAAAAAAAGGAACAAAGAAGCATTTTGGTAACCTCTAATAAGTAATATTATGACTGCCAGAAACACATGACGCCCGAACAGTCGTACGACTGTCGACACCATGAGCTCGCGAAGAGGTTTCCAACAGGTTTCCAACAAGCCGCACCAAGGTCTCCAACCAACAAGTCGAGTCGACAGTTTATCACGCACCCTTCCAACCCAATCAAAGCCTCGGTTGCGCCAAGATTCGACGCCGTTTAAGTAACGCCGAACTCCGGGCTATCCCACCCCGCTGCACCGTTATCGCGCGACAGACCATACGTCATCGCACTCTCAAAGCTCACAAGGAGATGAAAGACGAGACGAGAATAACAAGAGAGAGAGAAAGGCAAGAACAAAGAGCGAGGCACGTCCGAAGGAAGCACAAGTCAATGCCAGCGGCGACGAAGTTTCGAGGGAAGCGGGTGTTATGTCGGGCATCGCCGATGGAGCCAGACTCGGCCGTAATCTCTGGACCCGCCCCGAAGCGCACGACTGGGACACGGGGGAGTGGGGGGGAAAACGGTGTCGCAAATCGCGAAGACTCAGCCGGCATCACAGCTTTCCGCTCCACTGGCTGCTCGCTGGTTGCCTTCGGCCAATCGACTACATAGGCGGGCGGCTGCGACCGTGATGGATTTGGATCTAACGCCGCTTCGAGAGGCCATCATCGACAGCTGCGTCTGGCACGACTAGCGAGAGTGCACGCGCACTGCGCGGGGCACGTAGGGAAAGAAGGGGGGAGATCAAGATCCGCTCGATTGTTTTGCCGAGATTGGCGCGACGGATTGCGAGCTTCACTCCAGCTATTGAGGAGACGCCTTCGAAAGTGTTTGGATTTCTCTCACGATGCGACTTTGGAGGGGATGCACTTGGGACGCTGCGCGATAGCGAGAAGCGGGGAAAAAAATCTGGGTCGCTCAACTATAATGGAAAGTGCGAAAGCATATTTTTATGCTTTTTATACGATGTGCTGGCGCTGTATTATAAAAATGTGTTGTGGTTTTTGATGCTCCTCCTTTCTTCCCCCTTGAATCGCTTACGCTAATTTTTTTCGCATGAGTATGTTACATGCTCATGCATGTAGCTCAGAACCCGCACTGTCCTTTTGATTGAGGGGCAAGCAGTATGGTATGCTATAGACGGCACATGAAATCGAGCAAGAGAAGTGCCAGGATTGTACATACTCTCTCATTGAAAGTTGAAAAAAAAATTAATGTTGAAACTGCACTGTAGAAAGGCGCCATAGCCGAATCGGTCACCGTTACGTAACGTAAGAGCAAACGTCGACACTTTAATTATAATATCGAAGATTGGTTAGCCCGGGCTGCGTGGAGCATTCACTTCATTGTTTTTATTATTCCATTCCTTTCTCCCGAATTTGCTCATTATTATATAAGCATTTCATTTTGCACTAGAACAGCTTAGCTGTACTTCGACCATTGCGGAAAATGTCACTCCCTTGAGTTCTACTCTTCTTTCGCTTCCAGCCTGCGAAATATTCTAAAAGTATGCAAGAGATGTTAACTTCTACCTAGCGTTTATCCTACAGCGGGCAAAGTAAAAATATACTAAGGTAGATCGCCAGTGCACTTTACGAAACACATTGAATTGCGTTTACCACTAAGCTTGAAGCGCATACCAAGCGGTGTGATACATATCGGCGCGCTCTGCAATCGTAGATTACTGTCCTAAAGTTACCAATTAGACGTCGAATCATTTTAGCGTTGCCAAGCAGTGTGATTACGCCATAACCGTGAGTGGCAAGGTTTGTGCAGTCCCATGACGACTTATTAAATTTGACACAAGTATTGAGAGGGAGGGGGATCAACAGATGGAAAGACGGGGAGAATGGCCAGTTGCTAAACAATATGGCGTCCCCATGTTAGGAAAGGAAGGAAAGTATCGCCTAAAACACTAAGTTTGCATCGTTTTTTTTTGTCTTTCGTTTCCTGCTTTTATTTTTTTATGTCAGTTTCTTTTGCTATTTTAGTCTGCTTCCTTCAACCTTAAACTTATAACAAGTTGCCTGCAAATGTAGGAAAAAAATGGGCAATCGCAATAAAAAGTGTGAACTTCACATGGACAAGCAGAGCGAGAAGAAATTAGCATTAAACAAGCTACCAGCTGCTTTAAGTTTTCTGAAGTCTTTCGATACTAGGACCTTGGGCATCTGCCTCAGCTGCGCGGAAAGCAACTAAAGCACTGCTACTTTACCTAAACTCAACAAACCTGAGCGACCGCCTGTAGACTGTGTGTGCTCCCCGAGTGTGCTCGTGATTGTGTGTACCTTCTCATCTCTCTGCAACCTCTTTTCTCCCCTTTATCCCTTCCCCAGTGGAGGGTAGCAAACCGTATGTGCGTGTGGGTAACCTCCCTGCCTTTTTTTGCATCTTTATATCTCTCTCTTTCGTTCGAATGATATTCTTTTAGCTGTAACTGCAATGGCTAGTATGATATGATTCCTGACATAGAATGCACAATTGCTTTCCCATAGTGGTTTTTCTGCAAGTATCCTGCTTTCTTATTGGTTACCTTCGTTCCTTACGTTATGTTTTCGTCTTGCTGACCGAAGCTTTGTGGACTGCAGCCGCCTAATACCACGCGACTTCATTTTCAATTTCTTTCAACACTGTTTCATTTTTTTTGTTTCGTTTGTGGCGGTGCTTCATTTATTAACTACACTTTCTTTCCCTTCAGCCATTACACGCCTGCGTCTTTCATAATCTGATTTTCTTAACTTTCACTTGCACGGAGGAAATATAATCAAAATTGACTTTACCGATCCTACTGCTATGCGTTTCATATCGCGCGTTCCCTAATGCAGCGTATCGAAAATTTCTTTTCTGACGAGGTTGAGGCCGCCGCCGCCTTAATAGCAGCCTCGGTGACCACGCTAAAAAAAATGTGAGAGCGTCGCAATAGAGTGGCACATACAGTTACATTATGCAAGCGAAAGTACTCCAGTCCTACTAAATTAAACGAGGGCCTTAGATCCACGAAACTTTTTTTTCATTGCCCTGTTTCCTATGTCTCGCCATCTGCGCGAAATGTAAGAAACTACTTCTAACTGTGTGGGTGTCTAGTTAACACCCCTGCCTCCCCCCCCATTTCTCTCTCACGCGCACACACATAGTTAAGTTTGAGACAAAAGCAACGCAACAATGTTACGAAAAAGGGGTGCGTATATGCAGGGGCACAGCCAGCAAATTATTTCAGGGAGGAATCTTTAACCATACTTTATGTATGCTCTTGCGTGTGTTTGTATGTGTGCGTGTATATACGCACGAAAAGGCGAAGTGTGAACACTCACTTCTCGGCTACGCCAGCGCACCTGCTGCGCGCGAAGTTACTTCCACTGTACGTGCATGTTCAGTGCTGTGAAAAATCTTTTGCTCTTATCGACATTCCGCGAATATACATAGTGTGCCCTAATAGTTCTCCATGAAAAACAACAGAGCAAGCCCTCCTTGCATACGCCTCATGCAGCCCTCATCGTTCCAATGTTTCGGTGATGTGGTGGTCCTTCGTGCATATACACGCGTATGAATCCGCCTTGTCCATGAGTCTGAGCGAAGACCATTGTGATCACTGTGCGATCTTTCGAGCACAAGAAACAAAAGACCGCATATTGCGAACCAACAAAGAAGGGTACCTTCCACAAGGTAAGCCTATTAGCCGAATTGTAGCTTATTCAGTTTAATGGTAGCATTATAATGTAGCACGACTAATACTACACGACGTGGAATCTAGGTTCAGCTTACAACGCCACATTTAAAAAAGAGAAAGCAAAGTTTGCCTCTACCGGAAACCCAAACATTTCCCTCGCGGGTAATGCCTCGTGAACGGAGGCGCCTTATGCGATACACTAAACCTGACCTGTGTGTGTGGTATGCAATGTGTATCTCTTTCTCTTCCCCTTTTATTCCTTCATTCCTCTACCCATGTGTCGGGTTGTGAACTGGACGCAGTCTAACTTCCCTACCTTACCTATATTCCTTCTTTCTCTCTACCGTTCACTTTTGCATCAACCATACAAAGCCAACTTCCCTTGCAGTGAAATCATTCGTATTCAGACTGCTTTCGTCAGCTCCTCATTGTGTTTACTTTGTACTTGTTGTAATTGCCTCTCATTACAGCCATCGAGGGCCTCACGTGTGTTGTGCTGACCCACTGCTCATATAATAACCCAGAGTTCGCGTTAAAGGAGACGTCTTACAGCATGAAACAAAGCGTACGAGTAGAGGCACCGAAACAGGCCAAATTCATCCGTAGAAAAACTACGCCGTAGTTGAAGACTTGCGACGCCAAACAGGAAGTGGGCCGAACGGCACCGAGCCCGCGACATTGACGCATCCGGTCTCGTAATGAAGCATGATAAGGATCGTCAACAACTCATGATACTCTTAAAAGTGGGCCATGCGTCAGACAACTTAGTGCTGTTTTCTTTAGCTTTCTTTAACCGATATTTTTGCCGCGTCGTTTACGTCAGGAGACCAGGCGTAGGCGTTCGTCTTTATTTCTGCGAACGCGCAAAACATCAAGCGCACTTGCGTTCATGACACAAATGCGATCTCATTCAGACGAAAAGAGAGCGATAGATAATAATAATGTCTGGAGTTTAACGTCCCCAAACCACGATATGATTACGAGAGATGCCGCAAGTGAGGGGCTCCGGAAATTTCCGCCACCTGGGGTTCTTGTACGTGCACCTATCTGGACGTGCACTGTATATAAAATTGTCTGTACTAAGCGATGACTTGTAGGCGTAGAATTGTCATGGCCACATGTCCCGCCTTCATAGCGTCTCCTTCCATCTTCTTTCATGCTTTTATTTCACTAATTTCTCCCCCCTCTCATCTAGTAGGGTAGTGAACCAGCCGCGCGTCTGGTTGACATTCCTGCTTGTTATTTTCTGCTTTTCTCTTCTTACTCCTTGTCCCCGTTCTCATATATTGGGCATTATGATCAACAGAGTTTCTTTCTTTTTTCAACTTTTAATAGCAGAGATTTCTTGAACAGCCAGGGGTGCGTTTTTCTTTGTAGCTCAAACTACATATTTCTTTCAGGCGTACACTCTAACAGACAGTGATCTCCCTAGAGTATGTTCATTGCATTCGCAGCTGTAAGTTCACTTAGGCCTATATTCGAAAGCTATTCTCTATGTATCCTCCATATCATTACTGGGTCACATAGGTCACAAACGCAGATCACGTAGAGAAGGGCAATGGTCAATATGCTTGTGATGCGCAGCAAAATATAAAAAAACGAGAGATAACACAGGTTGATGCACATGACTCTGTGTCGTCTCTGTTTTTTTTCCATACTCTGAAGCGCATGAGAAATGTGAAGACGCACCAACTAGTCCCCAACGTCAACTTATTGGCAATGGTAAAAGTGCTCTGAGTAGCTTCTCCGGTCGGCTACCCTACGCTGGGTAAACGGGAAAGCGGAAGAGAAAGACGAGAGGGAAAAAATGGAAAGGAGGAAGCTGTTCAGACTAGTAACGAGAAGCCTTAGCATATGTTTTCACACATACCTCGCTCCTATGACGAAAATTTGTTAATTAACAAATCATTGCAGTGGACTTTTTGAGCGCTGGAATTTGCAAAAGTGTTGCCGTCGTTTTTTTGTTCTTTTTGTTAATTTTTCCTGCCGATGCAGGACGCAAGTAAACTCATCAGCAAGGGACCTTAAAACGTCAACCGCCTTCCACCGGTTAATGAATGCGGGCTTCCGTGCAGATTGCGATCCCCGGGCCCGTATGCATGTCTAGAGCAATTGGTGACGGTGAAATGAGACCTCTGCATATGTATACTATGTTTAGAAACGTCATTAGAAAAAGAAATGTTTATGAGCTACCATAATTAGGTGAGGTTAACGAAAATTGTTTTTGGTAACATGCGCGTGAATTAGCGTTTACTGAGCGGAATTGGTTTTCATTATCATCAGTAATATTAAGCGTATTGCGATACAGGCGTGTAACCGGGATAGTTGGTATTTCTCGAATACATAAGCTACGTCGGAGAAACACTTTAACAACGGATCAAGGAGAACTAAGCATGACTTCCAGCTAACGTTTCTTACAAGTAATGTGTCTGTCCCTTGTTTTCTCGCCATTACTATGCTGTTTACGCAATTATGACAAAACAGGAACTGCCTGCCCGTACATGTGTGATAATTGGTTGAGAATCCTATTTTTTATACGGACATTCTCGGCTGGATTTCGCCGCCGGTGTCGACGTGGGCGTCGATGTTATGCACCGTATATGTATACGTATCTATATATATGAAAACGCAAGAAAGAAAAAAAAATGTCTTGGCTGTCCTCAAAATTTCACCGCAACGATTCTCTTGTAGTTACCGGGTGCACAAAGGTAATGGAAATCCTACACAATCTGCGTTTTCAAAATGAGCGCTTTTCAGACACAGCGAAGTAAAAATTTAGACGCCTATTAGCGGTCATCTGTATCTGTGAGTACGTTTCTTGTGTTATTTTTGCGTGAAAAACACGGGACACGTTTCGATCTGCTTGCCATTCTGCGCGTGACCTTCCAATTTGTTGCTATAGCGTTCATTGCTTCGCCTTTGCGGCAAAGTTGTGACTTTTTGTGGAAGCTATTGTTAAGCAGCGTGTCAAAAGTAGGAGAACGGAGGCCAAAGAAAGTGGTCAAGTGAACGTTGGTACTGTTTTTAAGCTTATTCCCGGTTATCTTTGCACTCATGGTCGGTTCACCTGTTGAAAGCGCCTTCTTACTAGTCGAAAGCCAGTGTAACAATTTTGCGGTCCTTGTGTATAATGAAAACGACCAATCGTAGACACATAGGATTCAAGGATCAGCGCTGCAGTTGTCGAGGAGGCGGGTTTCACTGCCGGTGACAGCGGCCGCAATTCGATTGAGTCGAAATGAAGGAGGAAGGAAGCAGACAAAGGGAGAAGGTAGGGAGGTTAACGGGAAAGGCATACCTTTGACTACGCTACACTGAAGGATTAGGGAAGAGAAAAAGTAAAGAAAGAACTTGTAAATATACTAGCGGGCCGCATCACCGAAAGACGCAGGATAAGCAAGGACACGACAGGATAGAGCGCGGGCTACAGAGGGTTTTATTTTTCGTGACTCCCTTCATGCATAAGGTTAGTAGGCTCTTGTATAAGCGCAGATCCTCAATGAGAACCAACGGACAAACAAGCGAGAAATGTACAGGGCGAGTTGTTTGTGGTAATTTGAACTGTTTGGCCGTAATTACGATATAGATGCGACGAAAATAAGCGTGCAAAAAGGCAGCTTGACACCGGTATATAGGAGTGAACCGGCAACCTTCGTATAACATTGCCGGGGCTCTACCGTTGTTAAAATGTAATTAGGGCGCGCACACGCGGTAAACTCACCCCTTCACGCGCACACACAGGCAAAAAACACGAACAAGCTCTACCAATTAAGCTACAGCGGCATGCAGTCGTCCTCCCGAGCACCTTATTGGCTATGTGTGCACGTCATAGAGGCGACGCTACTGCTCTGTGTAGACTATGGTTGGGAGTCGCGTTTACCCGTGCGTACGCGTTCCGCATAGGTATGGCCGACACCGCCGATTGTGCACACTGCGGAGATGAAGAAACAATTCGACATATCCTGTGTGACTGCCCGGAGTACAACGTGAAAAGACAACACCTTTCTAATACACTAAACAGGTTAGATGACCAGCCGCTGTCAGAAGAAAGTATACTGCGCCATCGTCATGACTCATTGTCACAGAAGAAATCCGTGCACGCGCTACTGGGCTTCTTACGTACTACTGGCCGGTCGGAACGCCTCTGAATGGACTGATTTTGTGTGTGCGTGTGTGTCGGTGTTTTTCTCTCATTTTTTTCAACTCTCCCTTTCTCTTCCAACCCCCATTCCCCAACCCCAGTGTAGGGTAGCATACCGGATACTAGCATCTGGCTAACCTCCCTGCCTTCCTTTTTTTTTTCTCGTTTCTCTCTCAAGCAGGCAATGGTATCCAGCGACACCACTCGATTTCTTGGCAAGTTGTCTTTTCGTGCACTTTAACTTGTTCACATTTATACCATGATTACTATGGTTGAGTCGAAAGACCGAAAAAAAAACGTATCTGTTACCTTCTTTCGCATTTATCAACTGTTTGTTGGTTTTCGTTGAGACTACAATTAAAAGCGAGCCATTGACAAGTTACACAGCACTGCTAGTCCTTCTTTTTTTCACAGTACCTTCTGGGGGTTGTGTTATCAGCGCAGTACATATACAAGTTCAAAATTAACCAACAAGCTTGCAAACAAAGTACTTCTTTAATTAAATTCAGCTTTTTAGATGTAGGTACACATTAAAGAACGTCACGTAGTCGAAGTTAACCAACTAAAGGCCCCTACAACAACGCGCTCTAGAATGATATAGTGGTTTCAAATAAAAAACCTCAGCCTTCATTCTATAACCTAAACTGTTGTACATAGCCACGAAAGTATTCAGACAACCAGATGCATCTGTTCAACCCGTTCAGCGCTGAAATATCATTTTGGTGAGATACTTTTTTTTCGTGGGTATTTTTCCTGATAAGTGAGACCTCAGGAGGTGAAAAAAAATGAAGACAGTGGCACAGGCTTTTAGGATTTACAAACACGGCGTTAAGTCAAGTCATTAAAGCTAAGTAGCTGTAAAAATAGAAAGTGACTTATTTATTCCTGGTTTTCTTTCAATGCTGTGCCTGCGGACCGACATATAATCGAACCCATACGCATGCTATAGAGAATTCAGGCAAACGTGTATATCTGTTCAAATTGGTAGACTTGTCCTGTCTCTAGCACAGATTACCACTGATGACGTGCGGGAAATGAAATGCACTAACGAGGAGACGAATCGCTAACGCTAACGGCAAGATGATAGTTATAGCACGAGAACAAAACGACGACACATAGACAAGAAGGGCACGAAAGACTCGCTATACTCTGTGTCGTCGTTTTGTTCTCGCGCTATAACTGTCGTCATGCCATACCAACAAGCCCAAGCTGCCACACTGCTAACGTCAAACTGTGAGTAAGAAAAGCCTTAGTGAGTAGCTACCGGAGGTCGCTGTATTACTAAGCTGCATAAATCGCTTTACCACAACACTACTACTCATTGGTTTTTTTTATAATAAAGTGCATGGTTTAACTTATTTTTATCACTATATGACATAACGTGAAAGTAACTGGGCACGAAAGAAAACACACATGGCGTGCAAGTTATTCTTTCTTGTTTATTTTACATCTTTAGCTTACTTTTTTGGAATAACGGCATGTCCACAAACTCAATTTATGGTCATCTTGAAGTCGATTGAAAGGAGAAACATAATATTTGGTACAAGACATGCGTATAGGCATGACAAAAGACAGGGCAACAGTTAAGACGATGTGCTCGGGGCCTGATTACGCTATCACGTTCTACACCAAGAGGCAAAGCTCGAGCGTACTCCAAATTTTTCATCGTATTTTTAGTTTATTTTCTCGAGGCAAAATAAGGAGTTAACTGCTGAGGTCTCGCTCTGTTCGATCACAGTAGGATCCTGCAAGCTTTTGATTAAGAGAGAGAGAATAAAATGAGGGAAAGACAGGGAGGTTAACCAAAAAATGGAGCATCCGGTTTGCTACCCTGCACTAGGGGAAGGGGGAATGGGGAAGAAAGATTGGAAAGAAAGCGAAGAGGGAAATAGACGCGCGCGAAAAAAAAAGGGGGGGGGGGAGCTGGGGTGCTACAGTCTATACAATAGGCCGCTGCCACGCAAAAAGTTCAGTAAGGCCTTCACTGATTTTCTGTGAGCACACAAATCATGTCGTCTTTCCAGCACTGATTGTTCAGACAAAGGTCTGTCGTCAAGGCGAGCTAACGCAGCAGCTAGTTGCCGTCTTTGCACGCTGTAACGAGGGCAGTGCTTTGCCGACTATGGCTTGGTGTCGCCTTCACCAAAGCTTTCGCCTTCCGAATCGGCATGGAAGACAGTGCTGCTTGCGGTCATTGCGGCAGCGATGAAACTATAGAGCACGTTCTCTTTGATTAAGAAAAGCCAAGTTGACGATAGCCTGTGAGCGATTAAATACAGT
Source organism: Rhipicephalus microplus (assembly GCF_043290135.1). Lineage (NCBI taxonomy): Eukaryota > Metazoa > Arthropoda > Arachnida > Ixodida > Ixodidae > Rhipicephalus > Rhipicephalus microplus. The sequence goes on along the minus strand of NC_134704.1, from coordinate 28,199,223 downwards.
AAACAACGCGCTGATGTTTACACCACCTCGATGGTCTCCCTGTCAATTCCGATTGCGCCGTAAGCACATTTCGGTTCTCTTTGGATGGCTTAGATGGACCATGTACTCATGAACCTCCATAGAAGGTCGCTAGAAACAAGTAAATGACAAAAATAAAAGGACTGTGTGAAATTAACAGTTCGAGAATGAGCGGGAGTTTACGAGGACAAAGTCGTACACTTAAGCCGCGCAAGCGTAAAATGCCTTTCGCTGCTTTAGTCTTGTTGTATTTGGAGCTTTGAACTTGTTCCCGCGCGACTTAAAGAAATAGTCCCCCCCCCTGAATGCCAGCAGGGTTGAGCATTCAAGCATTCCTGCTGCGATCCTTTCCAGTATGCAAAACAGGCAGTGTTCTCGCAACGCCTTTCGGCGCAGTACCCTGGAAAACTCAATTACCGCGGAACCACTACTTAGCTTCTCTGAGGTTCGAGCGTTCCCTTGACGCTCCGCGAGCTGTGAAAACATTCCTCTATTTTGCGAGGCTCTTCTCCAAATCAGACAAGGAGGTAGAACAAATCAACTATTTTTTTGTTCGCCAGTGTTCAGCGACAACGAATGGTCACTTTTCACTTGCATACAGAAACTGCGTAAAATGTTCGCTTGTGAGTAAATTCATTTTATTTTATTTTTCCGGCTAATATCAGACCCAATGTTTCGCGGAAAACAGTGTACCAGGCTCACATAAGTGCGGCTGTCAAGGCATATTGTCTGCGTTTCAAAGCTCAAGCGAACAAAACAACCTTTCGCGCTGAACCTGTCGTACGAGGTAAAGAATACGGCGTTGTTGGCAAGACAGGAGAAAAAAATTAGCGCAAAGAAACAAAGGGACGAGAACGGTCAACGTTGTGTGTTTCCTTCTCGTCCCTGCGTTTCCTTGCGGTAAATTTTGCCTACTGTCATAGGAGTTGCACAAAGCTGCATTGTAGCCTCAGAATCAGATAGATTACGTGCGTCATCCCTGCGTTGTGCTCTAAAGTTTGTGCAATAGAGTGGTGTGACAGTAAGCAGGAAGTTCATGAGCATGAACCAGTAAAAGTCATGTAAGCTATGCGCCTCAAATGCATGACCATGGTAGTATTCATTAGATTCTTGCTTGACAAGGCACACATAAAATTCAGTATAATAATTGTTGGAGTTTTACGCCCCAACTCCATGATATCATCGATATGATTATTAGAGACACCGCAGAGGAGGGTACCGAGAATTTAGATATGCCTGGGGTGCCTTAGTGTCCGCCTAAATCTAAGCACACGGACCTGTACCGTTCTGCTTCAATTGAAATGTGGCCGTCGTGGCTGGGACTAGATTTTGCGACTTTCGGGTCGGACTTCAAGCACCATAATATAGTGTACTAGAACACTTATTCTAGTACACACTTATTCTAGTACACTCTAACCATAATCTCAAGACTATCGCGGAGAGTGACAACACCGAGGAACAGCACGAGTTCAAACCAGCAAAACTTGATACGTAATCCTTCAAATTGAAATGTATGGTGGTAAAGGTATTCACGACACGATAAGTTTCAGAGAAGGTTAAACGGAATGTTAAGTTCGCTCTCACTTGTTGGAGGGAAAGCATTTGTACAGAAGTGGTGATCATAAAAGTAAAAATATAGGAGTCGACATAATGCGGGATGTGGGGCCATCGTTTCAGTGGAAGCGTAACGGCGAGAAAGTTACACGCGAAACGACTGACTTGACGCATGGAATAGCACGTGGCGGCTGCGGCACTTCCAATCATTCAGAAAGTTTACAGCAGTCGGCAGACAGAGTGCAATGTGTGAGTACTCGAATGCTGGCTGAGTATGGATGAGACAAGTTTCACGTGGTACGCTTCGCGCAGAATTAAGCCCTCATATCGGCGAATAGACGAGATAGATCTGAAAAGTGGTAATGCGTGAACGAAAACTAACTAAAGGCGGTGTGTGAATGCAGTATCGTGCGTGGACTTACAGCGTGTAGCGCCCAGTAGAAGAGTCAGGATCGTAGCGCCGAGTCTGAAGAGCGCGCTGGACAGGTGCTCCCCGCTTCGAAACATGGTTTTCACGTCACTTATGTCAGTCAGCAGCGTGGAAGCTCAGCGAATGTTACGCGCTCCAAGACACGCGAAAAAGAAAGAAAAAAAAAACAGAAAAGCACCGCGTGTAAAACTGTTGTCAAACTACACGTGCAACGACAGGCACATGGGAAGTGTTTGACTGGCGCACGCTGCTCGTCTTCAGTGCGAGATCATCGGCATGGACGAAGCGCGAGTGCGATGTGTGGTGCCAGCAGACGACGCGAGGTTCATGACGCGGTACGACGAAGAACTGTCTCCTACGTCCACGAATCGCGACCTCGAAAGAGAGGACAGGTCCGTGGTGCTCCTCACCGGCTACTGCTCTCTCAGCGGAATGCGGCAGCACTGAGTCCGGACCCGACCACCATTGCCAGCCGGAGCGCGAAGCATGCTTTCCCGCTCGCCTCCTCGGAGCACCGGGATCTCTCCGCTCATTGCATCCGAAGCGCCACCGCTCAGCGCATGCGCCGCCGGAGAAGGGTGGTCGCCTAGACCCTCTCGCGTACGGAATGCTCCGCGACGAGAAAATAGTGCCCACCTTTATTCCAATTTTAAACGGTTTCTCGGCTCTTTCATTGCCCGGCTGTGTTATTCAGTCGCCCCGAATAACAGACCGTCGGAGCCATTTTGACCCTTCCGGGCTGTCCGGCCTAATGTTAGAACACAATGTAGCGTGACAGCCGCGATCAAAACCACCGCTATCTTGCCGCGCGCAGGCACGCACCCGCGAATGCTTGCGGGCCAGAGGGCGCTGCGGGCTGCGAGGAGGCGGGAACAGTGATGCTAGAGGGAGAGTAGACGAGACCGCGTGTGGATCGATGTCTCGAAGAGATGCTGGAGAGGAAAAAAAGAACGCGAGGAGAAGATCGGAGGAAGGAAATGGCATAGCCACGACTGGCTCGTGGTGTGGGTAAGAGATTATCTTCGGCGTTCCGGCGGGAAGGCTAGATAGAACAAACGAAAAAGAAGAACAAGTATGAAAGATCACGAAAAGGCGATGCAGTTCGCGCGGAGGAAAGAGGGTAACGGAGGCTACCGCGAAGGCAACAGTGCAGCCCCTTAGGCAAGCGGAGCACGTTCCCAAGAACTCCGCCCCACACTTTCCCTCGGCCGCCAAGTTTCCTTCAAGCCGCCCCCTTTTTCTTCTCGGAGGTGCTGCTCGTCCCATCAGGCACACGCGAGGTTGGGAACACGCGAGAGACACGACAACGGAACCTCGCTTCTCTGGCCACCAGAGATTCGTCGCCAAGGCATCCTGATTGGACTTCCCTTCAGCGCCACACACTAGTCGCCGCCACGCACATTGCTTTACCCCCCAACCATCCACCTTTACTTGGTATGCCCGCCGGTTCTGTCTGCACATCAGTAACAGCAGACAAAAGAGCGCGACCGAAACACGCACGCTGGTTTCGCCAGCGTGGTTTTGATGTAGCGGAGTCGCCACCGCCAAAGTTACGAATTCAGGTACCGATGTCGTAAAAGGAGTTCACGTCAGCCGCCACGTAGCGAACAATGCCTGTGCAGAAGGTTTATAATTCTCCTTTCGTTCACAGTAAGTTCAGCTCCCATACAGAGGCACTCGTGAGTGGTTCTAGAGAGTTTCACCTTTCATGGCAAAGTGTGACCTTAGTGCTGAAGATAGAATAACAATGTCGTTTCTTTATTCGCGTGTATGCCCCAGAGGACTTAAAAAGAGTGTCGCGTTTGAAAGACGCGAAGTTATAAAAAGGGCATTGGAAACATACGGGGCGTACATATGAGGCAAGTGGGCTACGCCTAAACTTCTGCACATCCTGGGAGCGGCTAGTGCTTTGCAGTAGCCGTCTTAATTTGTCGCAGAGTGATTTTGTACAGGCTGTTTCAAGTGTTGTCCCAAATGAGAAGCTTAAGAAGCACAGCTCTTCATTTCGTTCAAAGATTGGAAAGTTCATTTCCATACAGCGTAATCCCGTATACGAATGAACAGCAAAATGGGCTAGCATATTTAATTAAAGGTGACAAAATATAGTAATCGTATGCGTCTATTCTCCTTGCTGTGGTTCTTTCTCTTCCTTTCTTTTCTTTTATTGTTTATTGATACGTCTTTATTTTATGAAGTTGGATAGCAGGCTTTAAAGCCGCCTGTCTTCCCATGTTGTCAAATTTGGATGAATTAAGTCTTACTGTTCATTTCTCCCTTGTGTAAGCTGCTAGTACACGTGCTTTTTTCCGAACCCTTGAATGTATTTTTTGAGATGTCATTTTTTCTACAACTGCACTACACTAGGCTTACAGTTCTTCAACCAATTGCACTATTTGAGCTCACCTCCGCTCACATATTCTGAAGGGAGTTTAATGATTTTCCTTAGTAAGTCCCGCAGAACGTAGTCCCGTAATGAAGGGCACAAAATAAGGCCGATTAGTAGAGATAAAAAAAGTAGAAAGGTTATATTGAGCAAGTGTCATCGGCATTGATTTGCATATTCACCTGACGCCATTTTCTTTTTGCCTTTAATTCTAACTTCTATTGTAACGCTGGGTATTACTGTTCAAGATGTTTCACTGTCTATAGTACTAGTTGTTTCGAGAGGTCTTTTTTGAAGTGATGCGTTGGTGCGTTCTTATGTACAGTAGATGCCTTATAATTGTCTGCTGTACTTGTAGAAAATGACTGATACGTTATGTATTGACAGCACATGTTTCGTATATCAGATTTAGTATAGGAATATAGAGTTAGTGATATTTTACAGCGAAAGCTGTTATCAGATCACAACTCGGATCTCGCGCAGCGCCGTAGTTGCTCGCCGCCACCGGTGTCTGTAACCACATCGCGCGAAATTGAAAAAAAAAAAACTAGTACTAATGGCACAGTGGGGCTCAAACCTGGGTCCGCTGGGTTCCAGCTCAGTATTCTACCACTGAGCTACGCCTGTTTTTTTTCTTTCTTTAATGCCTGTGCACATACAACATTCAGAAACAAATATACATCAAACAAAGGACAAACATGAACAATGATTTGTTTGATTTATATGTGAAATTTGACGTTCCAAAACCACTATATGATTTTGACAGACGCCATAGTGGAGGGCTCCGGAAATTTTGACCACCTGAGGTTCTTTAACGTGCACCCAAATCTGAGCACACGTACGGGCCTACAGCATTTCCGCGTCAATCAGAAATGCACCCGCCGCAGCCGGGATTTGATCACACAACCTGCGGGTCAGCAGCCGAGTACCTTAGCCACTAGACCACCACGGCGGGGCACAAACATGAACAAAAGAAAAGAAGTAAAAAGTGTCAAAGTTAACAGGCTTTTTAAAATTCTTTCATCTGTGTAAGGCTTTCCACGTGATGAAGCCATTTGGACACTTCCTGTTGAACCTTTCGTGATTCCACGAATGAACAGACAGATTGAAAGTGGTATTGCCGAACCGGACGTGCATTAACATCAGCATGGCGCACCGCCATTATGGATTACCTATACTGTGCAGGCCCAGTAACATAACTAAAAATCGAAAGGTATTCCTTCTTCATTTGATACTGGTAAAAATCTAATGCCGTAGGCATCAAGAGGCAGATCCCTTTTCAAAGTCTTTTGGAGAACATCTCAGAAAAAGACTGGATCCCAGAAGCCAACGAAAACATGTTCAATTGTTTCCGGTTTTTTGCAGAGAAGACAATCATCGTCCAAGGAACAAAGAAGCCTTTTTCTTGCATCCACGTTTTCACGAGCAATGTTCATCCAGAGTGCAATTTAAGGAAAAAGGACTTCGCTCCAGGTGACACCTCCATTTTTTTACACGGCTTACGGCATTCCGGCCTGAGCCTACACGGTATAATGATCTATATAGAGGAACAGGAAGAACTGTTTCTACTAGATTTTTGTATATCTTTTTACGCGAAAATGTATACTGAGATATTCCATTGAAAAAGGTGTTTTTAGAAAGAGATAAGACAAAAACTTCTTTTAGGTAACTTCTAATGCTTGCTTTCCTGTAACCAGATGCAACTACAAATTCTAGCAACCGTCTTCCAAGCCTAAACTGTATAACAGTACGTATGAATGGGTCTCGATTATTTTGGAAAAAAAGTGGCAGCATATCCACGGAGTGAATGATGGAGAGTGGGGTGAAGCATTCGTCCGTCCATGCGTCCGTCTGTGTGACCGTCCATGCGTCTGTTTGAGCGCCCGTCCCTGCGTTCATTCATGCATCCGCCCCTGCGTCCGTTCATGCGTCCATCCATGCATCTGTTTGTGTGTCCGTTCGTTCATCTATTCAACACTCCAAGTCCCACCATCTCGCATCTTTTTATCATATATTCGATGGATGGATGGATGCTATGAGCGTCCCCTTTATAACGGGGTGGTGACAAGTATGCCACCAGGCTCGACAAAAAAAAAAAACCTTTTTTCTTTTTTTTGATGTTGGCCTAATGCCTCTACTTCGATAAATTCTATCTTAATGGAAAAAAAAGGAAAATTTTCAGCTTAAGTTCTCTGCCATTTACGGCACACTGTCCATATTTTATTTTTCCAATATTTATTTTTGTCCTTTCTCTCTAATTTTCTGCCACCAATATTCTAACCGTCTCTTACTTATTTCAATCGCGGGTGTGTTCAGCTTTCCATTGTTGTCCCTAAAACCCAAGGCTTCCTGTAGGCTCGTGCCCAAACGTACACCTGGGTGGATATCTCCACATTCAATCAGAACATGCTCCGCCGTTTCCTTATCTTTCCCGCAGCATGTGCATTGTTCTTCTTCTTCTTTACTGAATCTTGCTTTATAACTACGCGTTCTAAGGCAACCCGATCTCGCTTCAAACAGTAAAGCGCTTCCCCTTGAATTATCGTAAAATGCCTCCCTCCTTATTTCATTTTTGCCCTTTCGGTAGTTACTCAAAGCCGGTTTTTTCTCCATAGCTGCCATCCAGTAAATCCTCTCCGCCTCCCTGACTTTTCCCTTAACGCTCTTTGTTGACATATGGCTTACAATACCAGCCGTATATTTACTAGTGAGTCTTCTAGTTCTTTTTCTCCACTGTGTGTCCACGCTCTTCCTATACAAATAACGGAACACCTTCTCTGCCCATCTACTCTCCTTCATATTTCTTAGCCTTTCTTCGAACCTTATTTTGCTCTGCGCTTCCCTCGCCTCAAAACCTGCCCACCCCATATCGCCCTTTACAGCCTCGTTTGTCGTCTTCCCGTGAGCACCCAACGCGAGGCGTCCCACAGTCCTTTGATTTACATCCATTCCCGATTGCACCTCTGCCCTCATGCACACAATTGAGTTCCCAAAAGTAAGCCCTGGAACCATTACACCCTTCCACAGACCTCGAAGCACCTCATACCTATTGTATCCCCACAACGCTCTGTGCTTCATTATTGCCGCATTCCTCTTTCTTTTTGCTGCCGAGGCCTTTTCCTGTACCTCCATGTATCTATCACTCTCATTTACCCATACTCCAAGGTACTTGTATTCACTTACCCTCGGTATTTCTTGGCCTTGTATGGACACCGTCTGATCACAGGCATCATTGAATACCATCAATCCACACTTCGTTACACTGAATCCTAGTCCCAGAGCTTCACCTTCCCTTCCGCATATATTCGCCAGCTGCTGTATATCATCTCGACTGTCCGCAAATAAGACGATATCGTCTTATTTGCGGACAGTCGCAAATTCGGACAGTCGCAATTATTCCTCATATAGAAGCACCGCCATCCAGCGGACATTCCAAGGACTAAACGAGAGGTGGCACACGCACACTTTCTTACGGCCTGCGCTTTGGGTCCACTTCCCACCTTTAACCACCTCGAGTTCATGGTATATTCTCGTTCACTGTATTCATGGCACTGCGACCAAACGCTCGCTGAACCTTTCGAAAACCAAGGAGGTTACGCCCAGCGAGTATAACGTAGCAACCTTTCCCTGTCAGATAGGGCTCAATTTACATGCCAATGGCTGCTAATGAGAAATGAGAGACGGGAGAATTCGGCTTTTACTTTCTTACGGCTTGCGCTTCGTATCTGCTTTCCCGCTTTAACCACCTCGAATTCATTCATGGTACATACTAGTTCATTGTATTCATGGCCCTGCGGCTCAACGCTCGCTAAACCATTCTAAAACTAAGGAGGTTACACCCAGCGAGTATAATGTAGCAACCCTTTCTTGTCCGATAGTGCTCAATGTACCTGCCAATGGCTGCTAATGGGGATCGCAGCGTGCGCGTTGACTAAAAGCCGAATGCTCATGTCTCTCATTCCCCATTAGCAGCCATTGGCATGTACATTGAGCACTATTTTTTATTGTTAAACAACGCACAGAAGAAATCTCTCACTGGCACCACCTTGGAGGTCAAGTGTTATACCTATTTCGGGTATGTGCCACTGGTGGTTACATAAGAGGGACGCCCAAGCCACGCCATAAGGAGCTTCGCCCCTAAAAAATTGTAAGCTGAGCTACGCCTGTGCTTGTGACTCGTTGGGAAACTTGCCTTAGGCAGGCTTGATGTCAGGAAAGCAATCGCGTTAATATGACTTATAAAGCGTTTCAAAACAGCGAAAGAACAACCAGTGATCGTACAATGCAAATAGCGTAACGAGTGGGCTGTCGAATGCTCCAACCCATTACAAAAGCTTGTTTTTTGTTCAGCTTTTAACTGTGGCGCATACCCACTTCAGCCATAATTACTCATCGTCGTCCGCCATTGCGTGAACAATCGGCACAAAATTTCTCGCAATAGCTTAACGGATACCACGCTTCTCAGAAGAATGATGAAAAATAGCACAGCGAATGCCGGCCTACTACACTAACATTTTTATTATTAGTGTCGTAGTGGGCATCAAACAAGTGTGCTTGCAGCAGTTACCCAATGAGTGTTTAGAAAAGGCTCTGAAAGGCCGCTCTTTTAGCTTTCGCTGTGAATGTGCTGCGCCTACCGCGCAGGTCTGGCGTTTTTCAAAGACGATAGTCTTTCTTGGGGACCTTCGACGGAAAAATTTTGGTCCGTCCGTCCGTCCGTCCGTCCGTCCGTCCATCCGTCCGTCCGTCCGTCCGTCCGTCCGTCCGTCCGTCTGTCTGTCTGTCTGTCTGTCTGTCTGTCTGTCTGTCTGTCTGTCTGTCTGTCTGTCTGTCTGTCTGTCTGTCTGTCTGTACATTTGTCTATTTGTCCACTCTTAACGGCATCTGTTACTTGAAGCAGCCAACCCCATCCGCAGTACCCACCTATGTTGCTCAAGGTTGAGCGTTCATGCTTGTGCAATTGTCAATCAAAAAGCAATTATTGCGCATGTCTGGGGCGCCATAACAACACATATATTCTGCATGTGCCTCTCTTACTAGAAAAGGCATACATAAGTAATTTTAAGGACCGTATCGCTTATCACGCTGCGCTTACCATGCAACGCTTGCACGGAAAGGCGACTGTTTCTAACGCTTTGCTAAAACGAAACGGTGGTGACACCTACCCGTCGCCTTGCGTTCTACACCTTATCACCTCTGAGATGGGCGCGCACAGCCGTCTCAGAGCCACGCGCTATGTTTTAAGACAACTGCCAGATGGCGCTGGTGTCTCACATGTGACGTGCTCGATGCGCTCGTTCGCCTTTGCTGCACGCTCGAGGCACTCTAACGCAGCGCCTCCAGAATACCGTTCACCGATTTTCTTGCGGAGAACATCAAATAAATGTCTTGCTCACTCTCTCGACACGCAAGACTATCGTCTTTCGACGATACTTGCAGATTACATGCAAATACGGGGCCAATTTTTTTTATAACATCGTATAGGAAATGATTTAACCACTGGAAACAAAGAGTAACTGTAGTTGTACACGTACACGATTACTTCATGATGTCAACAAAAAAAGATAACTCGCGTGTAAGCCCGCTTGTGTTTGTGCTCATTTGCATTTGTGTGATCCGCGTGCACATCATATTTTTCACTCAACACCTGGAGTGGAATACAAGACCATCAAGCATGCGGGCAAGCTTTTACAGTTTCTCATTATTAAAAACATCACGCCCTATGGGCGTACGTGTTTCCTTTCGGAAATTAGCCCGCACAGAAAAGCGGTGCTTGGAGGCACAAACAAACGAATCAAAATTTCCCCTGGCAGCGTTATTTTGTCATTTCGCGCCCACGTTTTGTTGTCTCTTTATTTTTGCAGCGCAAAGCAACGAAACAAAACGAAAACTGCGTTGTTTTGCTTTTCCGCCAGAAGTACTGCTGTTGAGGTGAACAGCAATTATCGGGAAACAATTAAAAGAATGCGTACACACATCAGTCGCCTGTCTCTGCTTTCCTCAATTTGACGTTGTTTTATTTTATTATCTCCCCCCCTCTTCCCCGTAGGGTACGCATCTTTTATACACGTCGCTCGCCATTAATGGAGCCTTGGTGGAGCAGCGAACAATTTCGGACTCTCGCACAGTGGCGCGCTTACAAATGACGCTGCAGTGCATTAGCACGATACGAGCAGATCATCAGAGAGAACTCTGGAACAATTAATCACTCGCCCTATTAGACGCATATTTCGTTTATTTTTCCGCCACGGGAGGTGCCCGATCTATCGTGGCGCGAAGAAGAGCTCTCGTTTAGAAGCGAGAGACTAAAAAAATAAAAAAAAAGCTCTCACACAACCCGGGATCTTTTCTTTGCAGCGTCGGATCGTTTCGTTGTTCGAATAATGATGAAAAGTAGAAGTTTCCCCGTAATAACCTAGCGCGCGAGAATATAATGCAAGCGCTACCGCCCACTCTGTTTCTAGCTGTTATTGGACCTTTATGCAGAAGTGGCGGCGCGCAGAAAACGCAAGTACCATCACACTTACCGGAAAGCATATGGATCTATTAATGTTTCGCTTCAAACGAAATAGCAAATATCTTATCCGAAAGTGCGCGTTTCTTGGAGCTCCCGCTTTCGAAATTGTTTCTTTTTCCCCAAACGCAAATGAAATTCTCGACAGCCTTCTCATCTAGTTCACTTCCTGATTTATACTTACACCGTGCTGCGCAAAGAAACTGAGACAAAGCGGAAGACACGCAAAACGATATATATTGTCTCCCATGTCCACCTCATGTCTTTGTTTATTTGCGCTGCACGAGCTAGGTATGTATCAAACCAAGTATCAACCGCCAGCGGTTTCTTCTACGATGTTTTTTTTTGCACGTTGGGTCTGCGTCAAACTACAAAATCCCGCCTAACATTTCGTTCTAGTTCTTGTTCTGATGGCTGACTTGCGCATCGTCTGTTGCGAACCCGTCTCTCTTTTAGAAAAAAAAATATCTGCGTATATAGCACGTATTGGTTATAGAGTAGAGTTACATTTAGGTTGGATGAGATCTCTTGATCATCTCCATCAGCTCTTTTCTCGCCTCCCACACTGCAGCTGCGTTCATATATTGGGTCGGCATTTCGGGTCGATTCGCTGCGCTAGGTTTGACGTTAGTCCTATCATCCACCGCTCACGGCCACTAGACTCCATTGCTAAGCCGTTCGGATCACTGCTCTAACCGATGACCAAGCGCGAAAAGCACGAAGAGGCATTAGCATCACAAAAGCCATCGGTAGAGAATACCAGCCTTGGTCAGCAAGACCGCAGTCAGAATGTGTCGCTCCATTTCGACACATAGAGAATCGCTATCTAGTGCAAAACACATACACACGCACAAACACACACGCACACAAGCACATGTAAATGCAAACACACATACACACGAGCACACATCACACAGACAGACACGCACACACGCACGCACATGCGCACACTGGATTTATTATAAGTTGCCCTAAAATGGCTAGAAGGTGAAAGCCACTTTTTTCTTCTCAGTCGATGGATTAATCCTCTGTCACGGTATTGGATCCAGGCCGCCGCGATGGAATTTTTACAGCGAAAGCTGTTCTGATATCAGGCTCGGGTCATGCGTGGCGCCGTGGTTGTCTGCCACCCCCGCCGCCGCCGCCGCCGGTGTCCGTAATCACATTGCACGGAAAAAAAAAAACTGGCACCAATGACACAGTGGGGCTTGAACCCGCGCCCGCTAGGTGTCAGCCCAGTTTTCTACAACTGATCCCCGCCGTTTTTTTTTCTCTATTGTCTAACATATCAATGGCTGCACTCCACTCCTTTAGTCGAACCTGCATCTGCTGATGCATCATCGTTTCTCGACGTTTGCTCCCTTTTTAACTTATCCCAGCTTGTCGATCAGCCAACCCGTGTAACACCGAAATCATCGTCTTTGCTTGATCTCGTCCTGTCATCTGCCCCAGATATTATTTCGTCAATAACACACATCCCCGGCTGGAGCGACCATGATGTATTGCAGTTCGCTCTTTCCCTTCCTGCCAAAAGAAAACAGAAGTGCATAAAAAGCATCAGGGACTACAATAGAGCCAACTTCGAAGCTATTAATACGGGGCTTTGCATTTTTATTGATAGCTTACTGCCACGTTATAGAGAACTAAGCGTTGATTACGTATGGAATTCCTTCAAACAACAGGTCTATCAATTAATCAACAAACATATACCGTTGCGGCGCGTTTATAGTAATACTAATGCTCCCTGGTTTACCCGTTATTTGAAACAATTGTCTAAAAAGAAAGCCAGGCTCTATCGTACTGCCAAGAAATCTACTGGGCCGCAACGCTGGTCAGCCTACAAATTAGCAGCCGCATCTTACACCAAGGCCCTTCAAACTGCAAAACGTACCTTTTTTTTCAGTCAACTCTAACGTTACTGTTAAAGACAAATCCTAAGCGTTTCTGGAGCATAATGAAGCCTAAAAACGACACCACAATAATCCTGGTTGATAATCGCGGTGTACCAGTTTCTAGCCATATCTGCGCATCGCTGTTAAATAATAGCTTCGCCAGGTCTTTTTGTAACCCGGCTGTAGATAATTTTCCTGATCTTCAGTGTGTAAATTTTTTCCCAATAGACCCTATAATTTTCGATCCAACTGGAATATCTGGCGTCATCAGCAACCTGAAACTGTCTTCTTCATGTGGCCCTGACGGTGTTAATTCAAAATTTCTGAAGAATACTAAAGAGTATATGTCGATTATATTATATTGCCTTTACACTAAATGTTTCGATGACGGTTACTTGCCTAAAGATTGGAAAACAGGCCGGTTGGTACCCCTTCACAAATCAGGCGACGCACATAACCCCTCTAATTACCGAACCATCTCACTTACTTCAGTTCCTTGCAAAATTCTTGAGCACATAATTTTTTCCAACCTTGTTAAGCATTTAGAATCAAATAAGTTCTTCCATTACTCGCAGCACGGTTTCCGGAAATTACTTTCGTGTGAAACACAACTAGTCACGTTTACTAATGATCTGCATGTATATCTTGATTCAGGTTTTGTGATTGACTGCATATTTCTAGATTTCGCAAAAGCATTCGATAAAGTAAATCACCAGCTACTATGACATAAGCTCAGCCATTTGAAAATTGATCCAGAAGTACCACAGTTTATCCGAATCTTTCTTGCTAACCGCACGCAGTTTGTATCCATTAACGAAACTGACTCTCCCGAGGTGGCGGTACATTCAGGAGTACCTCAGGGTTCTGTGCTGGGGCCTTTACTGTTTCTAATATACATTAACGACCTGCCTTCTAACATTTGTTCTCCAGTTTGCCTTTTTGCTGATGACTGTGTGCTTTACCGTAAAATTACTAATGATACTGATATTGCCTGTCTACAATCCGACCTTAACAACATTATTTCCTAGTGTAACCTCTGGCACATGGATCTTAACGTTTCTAAATGTAAATCAATGAGAATTTCGCGTAACAAACTACCTAGCCCTGATTACTTTCTTAAAGATACCTTACTAGAGTCAGTTGAATCTTACAAATATCTCGGTGTGCACATAACCAATAACCTATCCTGGGCGCGCCAAACTGAATATGTAACATCTAATGCAAACCACATGCTAGGCTACTTGAAAAGAAATTTCTCGCTGTCCCCGTCTTCCTTAAAAAAGCAGCTATATATAACCTACGTGCGCCCTAGGCTTGAATAGGCTTCCTCAGTTTGGGACCCTGGCTATGTAACACTATCTAATAAAATTGAAGCTGTGCAAAACCGCTCCGTGAGGTTCATACTTTCTAACTATCACCGCACTTCCAGTGTTACTAACATGAAATCCAGCCTTGACCTTGCTACTCTTGCTACTCGCCGGAAACTTGCTCGCCTTTGTGTGCTGCATAAAGCATATCACCATAACCCCATACTTAAATCACGTTGGCTAAACCCTCCTTTTTTCCTATCTGAACGCCTTGACCATCATTACAAGGTTCATATTCCGCGCCAAAACACCGTAACATACTCCCATTCTTTTTTACCAAAAACATGCCATGATTGGAACAACCTGCCTGCGTCACTAGTCACGATTACTTATCAGGAACGCTTTCGGGCGGCACTCGAAAATTTTATGCATTGATGTGCTCATCGCATTTTTTTCCTGGTTTTGTTTGCTGCTGTTCGGTTACCGTTCATTTGTGTATCGCAGATTTGTTGTGCCATGTTGTAATATTTTTTTTTCGGTACTTTCTTTGTGTGTTAGATCGTCATTACGGTATTTTTTTTCCTTGTTTGATTTTTCGATTCCTTGTTTGATTTGTCGCGGTGCTTCCTTTTTTTTAGATATTGTGTAAGCGTTGTCATTTACACGTTGTTCTCGAGTGTTGTACACATGTACTGAATGTGATTTGTTTTTCACGTTTCAATTGTTTTTTTTTGTCTTCTAAACCCACTACCCTCTATAATGCTGTATGCCCTGAGGGTACAATAAATAAAAAAATAAATAAGACTTTTCACCTTCAACATATTTACATATTGGTCAAAATACAAGTACGTCACAATATACACCCACAAAATAATGGAAGTACAGTAAGCTCATAGCCGACTGTTGATCATTACTTTGGCATTTGTAACATTGGCTAAATGGCCCTGCCGCAGTGGTCTAGTGACTAAGGTACTCGGCTGCTGACCCGCAGGTCGCGGGTTCGCATTCCGGCTGCGGCGGCTGCATTTCCGATGGAGGCGGCAATGTAGGCCCGTGTGCTCAGATTTGGGTGCACGTTAAAGAACCCCAGGTGGTCGAAATTTCCGGAGCCCTCCACTACAGCGTCTCTCATAATCATATGGTGGTTTTCGGATGATTAAACCCCACATATCAATCAACATTGGCTCAATGCTCACAATCCAGTCTGGTTCACCCTCTTGGCCATTCAGCACTTAAAAAAAATGGCACACAGATTTGCAAAAAAAAATTGGTGCACAGATGGCACTTCTACATCCGTGTTTTCAAAGGCACATCGGGTTTTCCATATACTGTGCAGGCCCATAAGCATGATTAGATGATAAAGTACGCCTGCCTCGTTTTTAACCGAGAGAAAACAGATGCTCTGGGCGCGGTAGTTCTTTTTTCAAGGTTCTCCTCAACATGTCCCAGAAATTGACTCCGCTCCAGTTCTATAAACACGTGTTCAATTGTTTCCAGTTTACTACATAAGTGGTAAAGTCTGCTCAATGGGACGAATAATCCCCTATTCTGCAACCACGTTTTAACTGGTAAGGTACCAGTTTGTAATTTAAAGAAAAATGTTTTGACCCCTGGCACTACAAGGATTATTTATACGCGTTTCAAAACATTCTGTCTTGAGCCTGCACAGTATGCTTGGGACTTGTTGGCAAACTTGCCTTAGACGGGCTTAATGTTGGGAAAGCAATCGCGTTAATACGATTTATGAAGCGTTTAAAAACAGCGAAAGAACAACCCGTCATCGCACAATGCGAATAGTGTAACGAGTGGGTCGTCCAATGCTCCAACCCATTACAAAAAAAATTGTTGTTCTTCACCTATCAACTGTGGCGCATACCCACTTCATACATACTTCCTCATCGTTGTCAGCCACTGTGTGAACAACTGGCACAAAATTCCTTGCAAGTGTTCAGCAAATACCACGCTTCTCAGATGAATGACGAAAAAGAGCATAGCGAATGCCGGCCCACTACCCAAAAGTTTTGTTATTAATGCCGTAGTGGGTATCAAGCAAGTGTGCTTGCAGTAGTTACCCAATGAGTGTTTGGAAAAGGCTATGAAAGGCCGCTCTTCTAGCTTTCGCTGTGACTGTGCTGCGCCTTCCGCACAGGCTTGGCGTATTTTTTTTTTTTTGTGGAGATGAATATGCATGCGGCTCGTGTACTTAGATTCAGGTGATGGTGATGAAAACTTTATTTGGATCCAAATGGGAAGATAGCGCGGACCGTCGAGCCGAGCTCGGTGGCCTGTACGCGGACGGCCAGGCTTTGGCGGTTGAGTTCGGGGTTGCAATCAGCTCTGCCTTCAGCAAGAACACCAGGTGGTCAAAATTTCCGGAGCACTCCACTGTGGCGTTTCTCATAACCATATCAGAATTTGAGGACGCTAAACCTCAACAATTATTACAAGATATTGATCCTCCCTTGCCTTTAATCGAAAGTTTTCTGCACATACTGAGGTTTTCCCCCAAAGGCAGGATCGCGGGCATCACAACCTCTCTGCACTTGACCTGCTTGTACACTGCATCGTGATCAGCCCAACTTCAGACCAAGTGAGATGTCACGTGACGCCGCGTTAGGTGACGCTATGACGTGCCAATATCAAGAACGGGAGTGACGCACGTGTGAGCACTCGCCGCGGTAAGTTTGCGGGTGGTCACTTGCGTGAGCAGTTCAGTTATGTCACGTCTCCCTGCTAAGGACCTGCGTTCCACGCTAGTCTCCCGTACTCTACTACACTGTACTCACGATCATATCTTGTACTATAATAAATGGTACGGTATATTATATAGTATATTACTATACTACATTTAAAACTATATATATATATATATGAAACAAATATCATTGAATATTAGCTCAAGTTTTATTTCTTGCGTGGTTCTCAACCCGCAGGTAAGTTGAAAATAGGCGAATAAGTTATAAGCTTTTTGGAGCGCTTGACTGTGGTTTATATAGAATATACAGAGTTCTGGGCCAGATATGAAGTGATTTATAACATTCCAGCCAACAATTACGCAGGAGCATTACACGTTCAAGCAGTTTTCATTGAAGCCAGAGACAGAACTTGATTAGTAGAGTTTTTATATACCAGTAAAGCTTCAGATAGTGAAATCTGGTGGTATCTTAAGCTTCATTTCGAAACAGATCAAATCGCACTTGTGGCTTCTTTTATTGGTGTGTTAGGTGTTGTTTCGAAGGAGAGATTGAACCCTCTTGAACTTCCTGACCGGATTTGAAATGGCAAGCCTAAAAGAATGAGATGGTGAAGCGCAACCGCTGAACATCTGCTGATTTTCGTTTCGTGAGCAAACAGCTCTAAGTTACACGAACACACACGGAGCCAGAAATACGAAGATTAGACAAAATCTATGTACTACCCATCATTCGCATGCTCTCTGATGCACAGTGCGTTGCAGCTGCCATAGACTCTATAACGCCAGAGTTCCCTATAGTATATATTTAGGAAACTCTATGACCACCCCTTCCACCAACTCCACCATCATAGCCCTCACCACCTCAGTCTTGTTATGATCATCAGCACCACCCCGCTCGACCCCTGCTTAGCCAGTAGTCACCACTTCCCACAAAATCGGCACCATCACTTTAGTCAGCAACAACATCAAACGCCCCATCTCGAGCTCAACGACACAGTCGGCGCACCATCAACATTCTCTGCGACAGACACAAAGTGACGCAACATTTTGTTACGACCCTTGCGTTTTTTCAACGGTCCACAGAGCGTTTTCTTCGCCACCTCTTTTACCTAGCCCGTATCTCGCTAACCCTCCGAGATCCTTTCGTTCCTCGAGCGAACAAAACTCCCCAACTGAAATTCGAGACGAAAGGCTTGCGCAAGCCTCTGCCGGCTACCATTAATGCATCTCGCGGAGGAAGCGCACGCTTCGCCTGCGGCCGAAGGACATCGGCCTTCGATGTTTCGCAATGCAGGTGAGCGAGCGGCGCCTGCGCCTAAGGGTCTCGCCTTTCGCAACGCTTCCTTTTCCATGCCCGTATGCAGCGAGAAAAAGCTCGCGTGCACGCAGGTAATGCCCATAAAAGGAGCGAACGAATACCGTT
This sequence comes from Rhipicephalus microplus, assembly GCF_043290135.1. Lineage (NCBI taxonomy): Eukaryota > Metazoa > Arthropoda > Arachnida > Ixodida > Ixodidae > Rhipicephalus > Rhipicephalus microplus. Next base: position 28,181,007 of record NC_134704.1, on the reverse strand, counting down.
CGGAAGAGTGCGTCGAGAGGGCGCACAAAGTGCAGCTCGTATATCCTTTACAAATGCGTCTTGTTCGTGTGGGGGCCTTTAAAATGCATTGTGAGAGTTTCGAGAAAAGCTCTGACATACGTCCCCGTTGAGCTTGCTTCGAAGGCTTGTTCGCGAGATCGATACAACAGAGCGCGTGCATCACGACACGAATGCGGGCTAATTAAAGTGTAGTCAACCACGTCTCTGACATTGTGATTGCGGACTGCCCAGGCGTAACCGTTGGTGTCTATACAACAGCGTCACCATGAGATATCTCGATATAGAAGAGAGCGCTTTTTCAAATTGATTGCTTAACTCGTAAACGTTCAAAATATAAGTACACGAACCTAACTTCACAGGATGTTGGGGCACTTCAACGTAGGATGTTTTCTTTTGTCACTCAGGAAGAAAAGCACGAAGTTTCGAGTTAATTGGTGAACTAGCGATACTTAAAATGAAGGGAACGTTTTGTAGACTATAGTCCAACAGTCCGAAGACTGTGGGGGGAGGGGGGGGTTTGTGATGAATACTGCACGTATTAAAAATGCACAGACAGAGGACAAGGAAACTTCATATCAATTAAGCAGTGTTATTAAATGAAGTGCCGCCAGAAATTATCTATGAAATATAGCAGTAATAAAAGCAACAAAAATAACAATATCTGTGACAACATTGACGGGGCTTGAACATTATTTTTTAGGATAGCCATATTTAGGTTGCAGGATATATATATATATATATATATATATATATATATATATATATATATATATATATATATATATATACATAGCCTTTGACAGTATATATTCCTTCCCATACGTGCCGCATCCACGCGCATTGCAACAAAGCAAACGCGCCACGTTGAAAAGACGTGCATTTATATAGAAAAAACACAGCGTGGAAAAAAACAATTGTGCCTTATAGGAGGTATATCAACGCAATCCTCAATGTAATGAAGTAATGCCTTACGGAATTATAAACATAAGTAAATGGCCCAACAAATGTGTGTTTTCCACAAAGCATCACAATCTTTAAAAGAAGCGAAGGAATCAACGTCTTTCGATATTCATTGAAGCTTACAATTAAATGAAATACCTTATCGTGTGTGACGTCAATTATCTCCAGGCTTTGCAAGTTTCTGACGTGAACCACGCTCTGCAGCCTTCTCACATCGACTCGCGACGCCTATTTCAACCCGTCGACGCATTAAATACAACGCCCGTCGACCGGCGCATTCGGGATGAAAAAAAAAAAAACACCGTGATCATCGTTCACTTCTGCGCATTCAATGCCGCGATGTCTCGATTTGTCGACGTGACGCACTGTCTTAACAAAGTTCTCTACAAGACGCCGTTCGTTCGGCAAGTGCGACGACTTGTCGTTGTCGAAGCGTTGTTCCCTCTCAGTCCTTTCCCTCCTCCCTTTCTTTCTCCAGTAACTCTGCGCGCGCTTCTTCGAAAGGCGACGCCAACGCGACAAACACGACGACAACGGCCTCTGTACTGACTCCGTCTAGTGTAGTGTCGAGTAGCTCCACGGCAAGCACGTTTCCGGAGCGAGCTTCTTTGGCCAGGGTCCATATACCACTGTCAAAAAGGGGAGGACGCCGCCGAGCCTTCTGCGTGGTCGTGATAAAGGCAACGCGGACTCGAGCGCGTGTCTTTAACGAGGCCCTGAGCCGGCGCATTAGCGTTAATTGAACGAGCCCGCCCGCTGCCGCCGCCGCCACCGCTCGCCCTCTCGCGCTTTATACTCCGACACCCCTTTTACACCACCTCGCATCCCCTCGCAAGCCTACGAGCGGTGCTTCTCGACTCTCCGCCCTACTGCGCTATTCGAAAGAGAGGAGGAACAAGTCGAAGAGGAGAGACTGCTCCTCCTCACCCATCCACATACCTCCCTCGCCCCTGAAAAAGTCTGACATAACGAAGCCACAGGGAGGAGTCCTCTTCCCCGCGATCACCAGTTGTGCCGACCGTGCACGTCGTGCGTTTTGATCCACCAACGCAGATACTAATGGCCGAGCGTGGACTTAAAAAAAAAAAAAAAGAGTAGACGACGAGTCAGCAGTAGCGCAAGCGGCCCATCTCCTCTAGGAAGTGCTGACGCGAGGGCGCGGTTGTTTCGGCCCTCGCTATACCTTACTGTACGTGGTGCCTGTCTCGGCCCTCCTCCGAGCATGCATGCATGCATGAAATTGAAGGATGAGTCGATACTTAACGCCAAGGAGCCGCGGAGTTTCCGAACCGGATGAACGGAGATGCCGCATTCGCTGTGTTCAGCTTTCAGGCGTTCATTATTTGTATATCGGCATAGATTAGCGCTTAGTTTACGCGTTTGTATGTATGTATGTATGTATGTATGTATGTATGTATGTATGTATGTGTGCATGTATGTATGTGTGCATGTATGTATGTGTGCATGTATGTATGTGTGCATGTATGTATGTGCGTATGTAATGTATGTATGTATGTATGTATGTATGTATGTATGTATGTATGTATGTATGTATGTATGTATGTATGTATGTATGTATGTATGTATGTATGTATGTATGTATGTATGTATGTATGTATGTATGTATGTATGTATGTATGTATGTTTTAATTGTTTATAGATAGAGGAAAATTACATTTGCAATGTTTTGACACAGCCTGAGGAAGTTGATGCTAACCGACTTCACTAGCTAAACCTTTTCCACACTTCCACAAATAATCAGTAAGTGTTTAGGAAGATTTAACACTTTTATTTAGCTTACTTTGAAAAGACAGTGATAAAACGCTTTCAAGCAGACAAATCAGCTATTGAAATTGTTCTGCCTAAAAAAAATGTCAGAAATGCTAAAGTTGGCTGTGTTGCTTAAACGTTTACACCGCAGAGGAGCACGCTTTACAGGCATGTTATAAAGGTCAGTATGTATGTATGTATGTATGTATGTATGTATGTATGTATGTATGTATGTATGTATGTATGTATGTATGTATGTATGTATGTATGTATGTATGTATGTATGTATGTGCAAGCACGCATGCATGCATGATACACACACGTGCGTGTGCATGTGTGCATGCAGCCATGAATCATTACCGTAAACTGACACACTATCCGACACTGCCTTGTAGCCAGTTTTCAAACATGAAATACGCAAAGATGTATGTTTTGAAGGCCAGGGTAGTTTCCGTGCTAGAAATGAAGGTGAATTAGGCAGGTAAGTTTATGAAATCGTCTCTGTACTCTGATCATGTCGAGGTGCAGGAAACGCAGGCAAAACGACAAAGCATTAGGTACACGCGGCCATCGGTTACAATTAGCCCCTACGGCAGCCAAACTAAACTTGTTATGCCTGCATTCAACAGGAACTGAATCAATCGTATTCGCGCGTAGAAATAAATACTCCCTCGCTTTCATTCCCCTTGAGTTTTGACACGTTGAACGGAAACTAAATCATTCGTCTTCCTGCGTACATTTAAACACCTACTCGCCTTAATTCACCTTGAGTTTTGTTGACACGCATTTCTTTTCGCGAACGTCACGGATGCTACTTTTTCTCTTCCGTAGCTTGTTGCCTGGCCGACCCCTCCCTCCTCCTTTTCATTGTCAAGAGTTCTAGCATGTCTCATGCATTATTCCTGTCATCTGATCATATTTTCCAAGCCTTCTTCCAGCCTTCTTTTGAAAAGATGTTAGTTAATGTGTGGTATACTACGTCAGTTCGTCAGTAGGGAATAATAAGATGGCGCCTACATTGTACACGGAGAGGCGAAACATCACAGAAACAGATCGCACTTTCCATCCGCGTGGAATGAAAACAGATGCTTGACCAAACTTCCGGCTCCTTCAATAAGCAAAGCGTGAGGCTCCGCGGAGAAATTTGAACGGCGACGAGAAACTAGAACGCATGTGACAACAGGAGGCGCTCGACACTAGAGGACCGTGCGAGAACTCAGCGAAACGGAATTAGGTAAAGGGAAGGCAGCACGCGTCTTAATTACGCTCAACGCGCCCGACATTTGCAGACTGGGCCGGCGACAGGCGTCGCTTTACGAACTGGGCCAAGCAACAAACTGAGAGGGGCACAAAGGGCCTCGGTGCATGCCGCATTTTGAGCGGTGTACCAGCGCGTTTCTTTGTGCTTTTCGGAATCGCTAATTGAGGAACCAACCCTGCCCACCCAGACACCTTTTCGCATAGAGCTGCCGCCTCCGGTTCAAGGATGTCGGGGGGGCTTAGCATTCGCAATGGGTGAGGGAAGTAGAAAACACAAACAAACAAAAATCAGGCAAACCGAAGGGCTGCTGAATGTACTGCTGTCAGCGCGTTGCGGGCACAGCCTTAATTTTCAGCTCCTACGCTAGATGGATAACAGTGACAGACGCTGTGTTTATATTCCCTCTCTGCTCTCTATCTTTCATCTTCCCCATCCCCCTCCCATGCACCGGGTAGCGAACCGGCTGCCTATAGGCTGGTTAACCTCCCTACCGTTCTTTTCCTCTTATTTTCCTTCCTTCGTGACAGACGCGCTACACGGTAAGAAGCTGGCCAGCTTGTGGTAAACATGGCAAAGAGAGTGAACAGCGGCACAGGAGGGATGGGCGATGTAGTCGCTCACAATGTTGCACGAGTCGACGTAGTGTTTTAGACAAACAGATACCGAAGCATGTTGAAATAGATATTTTTTTCGCAGTCATGGACAGAGTGCACAAATGTGTACGGCGTGCGTCTACACATTTTACCTCGAAAATATTGCACGAAATGGTTTCCAAACGTATTTGACACTTGCGAGGTCGCGCGTTTGTTTGACTACTGTTTGTAAATAAATGGACATTCTCTACACGTTTGGAAACGTGTTGGCCATGAACACATTGAAGTATTTTGCATCGCTAATAATTCTATAGAGTGCTGAAATTTTGAAGCAACTGAAGAAGAATTCTGCACGAAGAATAGTCCATCCACTGAAGTGACACAAACTATTCAAAATCAGTATTGTAAAAAAAAGTAAGGCAAGGACACATAATGAATGCACCGTAACACGAATAAATTGTAGTTATGTGTCATCAACGGCACTCCTCTTGCATCGGCTAAAAGGGTTCGTTTGGATATTGCAGTACACAGCACTGAATTCTGTTAGCATACTAACTACTTTGTGCTGGTCGGCTGAGCAGCTAAGCGCACCAATTATGATAATCCGTCCTAGGAAGATGCCGTTGTACGTCTGGAACCTATGATGGAAAACTTAAGCCTCGTCTGAGGAATATCTCTCGCTTGTAGCATAATACGGCGCCAATGAGACTATTTATGGAGGTCTTACCAGGTTGTTCGAGGGAATCTTTCGAAGCGCACTCATCCTTTTATGAAAGTTTGCCGAAGAAACTATGGGTCAACATAAAATCAGCTGCACCACGGCTTATAAATATGATTAGTTCTTTTACGCATTTTCTACACGCGGGATTAGACTGTTAGTCTCATTCGTAATTCATAAATATTCCACGAAACGTAGGAAGTTCATTACAACAACATCAAATCCGAAACTTGATTCACTTTTGTACAACCTTCAGGTGTCGTACCACGACATTCAGTAAAAAGAGGCTGCTCACAGCTTGAGGTTAATACGAATAGTTGCATGAAAACCACCGCACTTTTTATCATTATCATAGTCACTTACGTTCACGGACGGATGCAAAAAAAAAACATTATTGAAAAATAAAAAAAAACACGAAAGGTTACCGGCTCAGGCTCCGGCCACCCGGATATTTTTTACGGTGATGCGTAGTCTTTCCATTGCTGTATGGGCTCGCTGGATTGCCCACAGTTGGTCAAGCAGATCTGAGCAGCTCAGCGCACTTATCCAACGCTCCTCAAAAAGGTTCGGTCCTGTATTGTCCTCTCGGTATATTGCTGTGACCTGTCTGCATTGCCATAGAATATGTGCCATATCTGTGTGTTCGTTCTTACAGAGCTTACAGATTGCTTGTGTGTATCATCTGGAGTATACTCTATTCCGGTGTACTGGATTTGGAAAGGTTCTGGTTTGCCGTCTTCGCCAATCTGTTTCTTGAGATCTGTCTAGCTGTTTGTGTGGTGGGGGATATTATTTCCGTCGTCGCTTGTAGTATGTCAATATGTCGAGGACGACGTGACTGGTCTGTCTCTGTAGTCTTGTGTCGCATATTCGTCATTGTCATTACCTCCATTGTCGCCATCACCCCCGTCGGAGTCGTCCCCATCTTCTGTGGTGGGATCCATCGTGAACTTACTTACAGCGCAACACCAGTAAAAATACAGGACAGGGAAGGAGCAAAAGAGAAAGATAAGACGGCACTGATGGTGTTGCGCTGTAAGTTCACGATGGATCCTAACCAACTGGCTCAACTTACCATCTTACTTCTGTGGTGGGTGCGGGGTGCCGGGCCGCAGCTGTCCGAGCCGTGGCTAATCAGTTCTCACGTGGTTCGGTGGGCTTTCTCGTTGAGGTTTGCAGGGATAGTTGTGTGTTCGATATTTATTTTCCCATGTGCGCCGAGATCCACTTGAGGTATTTGAGTGCAGTTTTGCGGTTCCGGAAGTCTTCTGCTCTGTGGTTCAAGATTTTGGTTGCTTCGGTAGAGATCCATTCCTTTGTTAAAATTTTAATGTCCATCTTGGAGTCACTCAATATTAATCTGTCTTGCTTTCGACCATTGATCACGGCCTCTGCAAAGACAATTTTTTTCCGCTGCCTCCGACAATCTGGTACTTACGGAGCCCACTGTCACGGTCTTCCCTTTCGTGTCTCTAACCACCATCGCAAAGAGGGAGCCACGCGTGACCCTATTATTGGTGAAATATTCAGGGAATATCAGGCGTCGTCTACAAAAAGCACCCCCTCATGCGCACCGTGGTTTTGAGGATCATTTTTGTGTGGTACTTCACACCTTTACAAGACTTTATATCCTTCTTTAGTGCAACTAAGAACTGTCTGTCGCAAGAACACACTCCATTTTGAGTTCGCAGACATCTAACCAACTCCTCTCACATTTTGGTTCAAGTACAGAGTCACGACCTATAATCTCAGCTTTAATATTACTCAAGCGTTATAATACAAATGACAACGCATGCCTGCTTCTTCCAGGATTAACAAGTTCCGCGGAGGAGTACGAAGACGGCAAAGAAGCACAAAACTCGGTCGACCTTAAATGAGCGACGAACTAACAGCGTAGCTTACTCTGCAGAACACCTGTCGTAGGCGGGACGATCGCACGCATACCACGAATCCCGCAAGCTGTTCTTGCGGATCGCGTCTCTTCTCTAACGGTGGCAGCGGGAGAATCTCGGAATAATGAAGAGTTTACAGCTTCTCATACATGCAAGGAAAACATGGGGGTCTTGGGGGTGGGGGCTAGTAGAGAGAAACGCGACAAGCAGAGGGGGAGTCTCTTAAAGCCTGCGGGAGCAGACTTGCTTAGCGTTCCCCTTTTGCATAACGATCAGGACATTTTGAATTCCAGAGAGCGCCGTCGTGGAGTAGACGCCAAAGGGCTTCACCTTAAGCCCCCCCCCCCCCCCCCTGGAGGCTTTTGTCTGAGACCCCCCCCCCCCTTTCAACCCGTTGCCCTTTCCTCCGAGCCCTGCCTCCCAGCCGTCCACCTTTGACTGGTTGCTTTTATATTTTTTTTCATAAAAAATATTTCATGACGTCTTTTGAAAACCTTTCCACGACTTCCTTCGTTTTTTCTTCACGCTGTGGGACTGATTATTAGAGCGACAGAAAGAAAAACTATGTGGCCTTATTTCGCATTCCCTCGTGCTTTGACATCGATGGCTGGCAAGATGACAAAGAAAAAACTGTTAGAAAAATAATGGCATATAGATAGAGAAAGAGGGATAGAGTGGAAGGGAACGTGGGGAAGGGTCAAGACTTTAGCTGTGCATAGAGTCGAGAGGACGATACTTGGGGGCGATTCAATATTCGCGCATCGACAGCCCGCTCAAAAGCATTACAAGAATAAGAATGCCCCCGGGAGAACGAGGATGATAAATGAAGCCCGCATGCGACGTCTATGCACCGCCGTATGGCTGCCAAATAAAGCCCCCAAGGGCCTGCTTTTTTTTTCTCCCCCCCCCCCCCCCAACTTCCTTCTTCATCCTGCCCTTTTCATCCCAATTCCTTTCCCCTTTGAATACTACGCCAGTTACTTTTCTTTCCGGCCTTAAGTGCAGGTACGCAGTGCGTTGATTTTTGGTAACGTCGCCGACGCATTCTGTTTTTCCTCACCCTTGGTGCCTGCTGGAAAAGAAGAAGTTTCGAGTCAGCGCTTTCTTTTCCACCTTCTAGTTCATCGACTCTTGTCCCGGAGAGTTCGCTGGAGAGTGCACTTGCGGTAATAATGGCACAGAAATGTTCGCAGAGTATGCTAGCGTTTCCCAATTCAGGTCTGTGGGCGAAGTGCACTATTCTCGCAGAGTTGCGAAGTTCTTGCCCTTCGGCGTTGAGGTTATACCGCCCTTCTCCTAAAGGAGCCTCCAGTTACTGTCTGCTGGCGATGCCAAAAAAGGTTTACATTTCTTTTTTTTTTCTTAATTCCGTTTACACAATATTTATCTAATGAAAGTAGCGAACGTATTACAAATAGTTGTGAAAACCAACTCGGCTGAGAGGCCATGCGCAAAACCTGACGGGAAAACAGAAGCTACGTACGTTTTAACTACGAATATAATGGTGGGAAATGCCGACATAGGCCGACCACGTCATCTGGTATTGTAGGTCGTATCTTTTATCTTTGTAACCTGTGTGTATTCGTTACTGTCTGAAAGCAAATTTGAATGAGAGCTATCTTTCGCGACCTTAAGTGGCTGCTTGATCGCGATCGCATGCCTTCAGGCGAATATCCCGAAGGGCAACACAACAATTTCAACTAGCCCAACTCTGTCACGAGCTTCATTGTTGATTGATAAGTGGGGTTTAACGTCACAAAACCACCATATGATTACGAGAGACGCCGTAGTGGAGGGCTCTGGAAATTTCGACCACCTGGGGTTCTTCAACCTGCACCCAAATCTGAGCACACGGGCCTTGAGCATTTACGCCTCCATTGAAAATGCAGCCACCGTGACCGGGATTCGATCCCGCGACCTGCTTGCAGGTCAGCAGCCGAGTACCTTAGCCACTAGACCACCGCGACGGGGTGTCAGCTTGATTGTGAAAGTGTAACGCATCCTAAGTTTGAATAACTCCAGGTCATGGTTCAGTCGCTGCACCTAAAATGAATCGTTAGGCCCCACCTCAGTTCATTTGTAGATGAGCATTCGCCATAACAGCGAAATCGTACATTGTCCAAAGAAAAGAAAAAAAAAACAATAGCTGCCCATGCACGTGTGTGCGAACTTGACAAGGGAAAAAAAACGAACCAGTGCGTATCTATACATGTGCACATATAATATGACATGTACTCTTCAGACATGTGGTAATGGAAATATATCAAAAGATAATTGCTCTAAAGAGGGCCGTCAGGAAGCTGCGTCATTGCGGCGGCAGTTTCGGTGATCCGAAAAATCACTGAAACCACCGGAATCTACCGAAATCCGAAAAAGAGAGGTTTGATCCCACTTGCGGTTCCTGCGCTTCGATGGAGCGACAATGCTAGGGACCCGTGTAGTTAGATTTAGGTGCACAATAATAAACTCAGGTAGTAGGAACTTTCAGTCTCCTCCACCAAGTTATTTCCGGCGTCCCACGGCATCACAATCATACCTTGGTTTTTGCATGTAAGAGCACAGAATTTTTTCTACAATGCAACCCTCGTTTTTCGTACCTTTTGAAATGGTTTTAAACAGACAAAGCGTGCAAAGACAGTCACAAAAGAACAAGTTGCGCCCCGCCGTGGTGGTCTAGTGGCTAAGGTACTCAGCTTCTGACCCGCAGGTCACGGGATCGAATCCCGGCTGCGGTGGCTGCATTTCCGATAGAGGCGGAAATGTTGTAGGCTCGTGTGCTCAAATATGGGTGCACGTTAAAGAACACCAGGTGGTAGAAATTTCCGGAGCCCTCCACTACAGCGCCTTTTATAATCATATGGTAGTTTTGGGACGTTAAACCCCACAAATCAATCAATCAAAAGAGCAAGTTGCGACACCAAAACGCCGGCTACCAACTGAAGAGTCACAGGAAAAAAAATTTGGCCCCATATCTGCACGTTAATCTGCAAATGTCATCGATAAGAAGATTGTCCTGCGTGTTAAGAGATTGAACAAAATATTTATTTGATGTTCTGCGCAAGAAAATAGGTGGATGGTATTCTGGAGGCGCTGCGTTAGAGTGAAGGCGAACGAGCGCATCAAGTCATGTCACACGCGAGACATGAGCGCCATCTGGCGGTTTTTTTCGAAACCGAAGCGCGTGGCTCTTCGAAGGGTGTGCGCGCCCGTCTCAGAGGTGATAAAGTGTAGAACGCAAGGCGGCAGGCAGGTGCCACCACCGTCTCGTCTTAGCAAAGCGTCGGAAACACTCGCCTTTTCGTGCAAGCGTTCCATGGTCAGCGCACCGTGATAAGTGGTACGGTCCTTAAAATTATTTGTGTATGCCTGTTCTAGTAAAAGACGCACATGCAGAATATATACGTATTGTTATGGTGCCCCAAACATGCACAATAATTGCTTTTTAATTGACAATTGCACAAGTATGAACGCTAAAGCTTGAGCAACATTGGTGGGTGCTGCGGATGGGGTCGGCCGTTTCAAATACCTGGTGTCGTTAAGAGTAGACAAACAGACAAAGGTACAAACAGACAGACAAAAATTTTTGCGTCGAAGGTCCCCAAGAAAGACTATCGTCTTTAAAAACAAACAGGCACGAAAACTTATCTACACATGCTCATGCAATAGACGAACCTATCAATCCGCAATGCGGCGGGGTCTACGCGAAAGACAACTGTTAAGGCATTTGATTTCATCTTTATGCAAGGTAATATTTAGCAAGTCTTTATGCAAGACACTATTATGACATTGCTAAATGGAAGCTCACTTTTTATTATCTTTATAGATAATGTAAGTGCACGCCAAAATTTCACGAATGCGCAGCTTTGTATTGACGTAGGAATGAAGAAATATGCCTTATGATTGAGACGTTGTATATCGTGTAGATAAGCCAACCACGGTTTAACTTGCACGAAGATAAAATCAGATGCCCTAACAGTTATCTTTCACGTAGAGCCCTAGGCGTGCCGAATTGATAGGTTTGCATGTTGCACGGCCATTCGCAGGCAAGCCTTAGTGCCTTTTTTTTTCTTGCGTGTGTTCAAAAATTAGTGGGTGTTTGTAGTGTCCTGACATTTTTTTTCTAGTGTACGTGTTTGCATGCCCTGTCGCTTCAGAATGAATACTTACTAACTCTCTCTTAATAATAAATAATCGTTTAATTTATTTATTTATTACCCTCAGGGCTTACAAGAAGCTTGTTAGATGGTTTGTTCATCCGACAGAAGAAATCTCTCACCGGCACCACCTTGGAGGTCAAAATGCAAGACTGGTTACACACTACGACTACTACTACGACTACGAGGGACGAACGGGTGCCGCTATAAGAACCTTCGCCCCTAAAGCTCTGGTCGGGTGGCGCGGGGAAGACAGATGACAACTCGAACCGCGCGCCTTTTCTCTCCTTTCCCTTTTGCGCCACCGTGCGCGCGTGCTCACGTTTTTGGGAAACAATAAACAGTTCCTGACCAGATGTTGTAGCTCTCGGTTCCTCCTGCACGCAGGCTCTAAAAGGTGAACAGTTGCGAGCTTGCGCGCGTGTTCTACATTTGTACCTCTGTCCGCTTGTGTGTAGCGCAGGCGTGTTCTACATTTGTTCCTCTGTCCGTGTGTGTGTAGAGCAGCCAATAACGAAAGCTATGCCACTTTAAAAGACTGTCTGTTGAGATCGGAATGTGCCGTGTATCACGGGACGTTGCGATTGACTAAAATGCTGGCCATCGTTCGCCCGCTCGTAGTACTTCCGATCCATGAAGAACTAAATTTTAGAGTGTAACTGTCCGATAACGCAGTCAAGGCTCATGCGAAACAAGAGCCTGTTGTGAGAAAAGTCAGAAACTTCCACCATGAAGTCAAAAATTTTGTGACAATCTAAAAAAACAAACAAACATCTGAAATAGCAATTCTCAGCAAGCTCAACACAAACGCTCTGCCGCATGTCCTGAACCCATTTGGTTGACGCAAGCACCGTGTAGCTTGGGTTTTGTTGCTGAGATGTCACCCATTCGTGCCGACGTACTATCCGAGCATACCGAGGTATTATCTCGGCAACAGCAGTCAATGTAGACCAGGTATCGCGTCGGAGTGTTATTGTTAGGCTTGCTGACGACTGTACAGATATTGATTGTTTCGCAGCACAAATAAATATAACACCAGTTGTAAAAGCAACCAGTGCACTCATCCAGTCGTTAGCCTCGTGTTTGTGCTCATTAATGTTCAACATAACTTTTCAAAACTTACAAGAGAACTAAGCCACGGTGAGTTTTGATTTTCCCAAGCCTCCGTTACCCTCGAATGTGCCGTTTAACCAAACACGTAACCAGAGGAATTGCACCGCACGGCTTTGAGCTCTTCCTTTGTAGTTAGCGCCTCTTTGATCCATGCAGGAACACTAGCGCCAGCTGCAAGAAAAGTATAAAAAAACCAAGCGTGCGTTCTGACCTTGTTTGTTGAAGGCACCACCGTCCAAGGTTTTCTGGGGCTCTGAAAAAATACAATAAATGATCCAGCTGAACGAGTAACCTTGCGAAAATGTTTACCACAGGCGAGTGTAAAATATTCGTTAGCTTACTTTGGGAAAACAGCAATAAAGTTAACGTTTTAAAGGAGGCAAATCAGCTATTGCAATTGTCTTGCCCCCCCCCCCCCCCCCCGAAAAAAAAACTGGTATAGATATGTAAAGGTGGCTGTGTTGCATAAACACTATTGCTACAAAGAAGCACGCTTTACAGGCAAGTCCACAAGATGAGGTCTGTTTGTTTGTTTGTTTGTTTGTTTATAGATGAGGTCTGTTTGTTTGTTCAGGACATGCGGCAGAGCGTTCGTGTTACAGCTTTAAACTTTGCATGTGTCACTGTTTGTTACTTCAAAGGTAGAAGAGAAAAAAAACGCAATATATACCGTCGCCTGGAAATAACTTTATCAGTGCACCACAACATGGAATCGTACCGAATAGTTTTAATAGCCACTTTATCTACGGAGCGTGTGAATGCGTGTGTGTTTATCTTTAGCGTGTGAATTCACAAGCCGGATTTTGATAAGAATAACATTGTGAAGAAAAAGGAAAGTGGAAAAATATGTAAAATTGGCGATATACTTAGTTGTAAAGCAAGGCTAAGAAATGTCAGTATAACTCCTATTAGAAAAAACGAAAAAAAACGAAGAACCATCTTTTTAAACAAAACAAGGAGAGTGTTGAGCACAAACCGCAGAACGAGAACAGTGGAATATCAGTTCTGCGCCTATCTGAAAGATGGTGAATGTTCTATATGAAATGAAAACCATGTGAAAAGATCGTTTAACCAAACCTGATTTTGGGCGAGATGATGAAAATTAGGAAAGTTAAAAAAAGGCGCACTTAACTGGTGTTTCTCGACCTAGGTGTATGTTTATTTTTGCGCTCCAACTTTCCCGAATACTCATCAGGATACAGAAACAAGCTAGCAAGCAACGCTGAGAGTTGTCTCCACAAAAGGAAGCGTTAAATAATAGCAATGAGCTTACTGCATAGCATTCGAACTGGTGATGATCAACACCTTTTCGGCGCGGTCGTTTCACTACAGCAACCAAGTAAAGACACTGGTCGAGCGTGACGTGAGGCAGTATTGTTGCTGAATATCCAAGTGCACACTAAAAAAAAGTGCAGACGTTGTACCTTACAGTGTCGCCAAAAACAACAAAAACATTACTACGCTGTTTTCAGTGCAGAAGTCATGGTCCCACCACTAGTTCACCGTGTAGTAGGGAAACTGCAAATCAATTTTTAATACCCGGCATATCTTTGTTTTTTATATCACCGCTACCCAAGTGCGGTAGTCACAGAGGGTAGCAAAGTCGGGATTTGGAGCATGTCAGTGTCACGACAATATGATTAAGTTACTGCTGCAAATTCAACAACTTATAACAGTAAACTTGATATACGCTCACATTTCTTTTTCAAAACTGCACGCCCGATAGATTCTATTCGAGAAAACGCTGTCATGCTCACATGCGCGTGATCTTAGTTCTCTGAACTGCAAGGAGCGTAGCGCAAGAGTGGAATCGTAGGAAAAAATAAACGAAAGCTCGCATATAGAGTATACGGTGATCGGTTTCATGTTGTAGCTTTTGGACTTTAACGGGACCTCACGCCGACAGCCACGGTGAAATAGCGCCTAGAGTGCTTATATAAGTGCTATCGCAATCACAAGTTTAGACTCGAGATTAGCAACAAAGAGAGTGCCAACTTCTTTTAGAACAAGAACACTAAACGATCAATGTAAGTTTATATGGAATTCCTGTGCTACGAGCATTTAGACAGACTCATCCTCGCGTTGCCATTCACCAGTGTTAGTCCATATAGCACAACGACCACCGTTATTGGGCCTTGGTGTCGGGTCCAATCTTAGCACATTTTTTTTCTGACTGGGAAACCAGCACCAATTTTCTTTGCCGCCTCGAACTGCTCACTGATGGAGATAGTTCTCATACGAAAAGAAAGTATTTCAACTACTACCGCGTGCGCAACACATTTATATGAACACATTGTTTTAGTGTCAAGGACGTGAACGACTTTATGAGATTCTGTAGCCAGACACGAACTGGGAGCAGACTGAAATCTTCATCAACACCAGCTAAACGCACTCGAAAAACACGCCACCCTTCGCTCGATTTTCATTGTGAACTGGGCAAGGGCAAGCGGCCCCTTTCGAAGACAACATCGTTCATATTTTGACGAACGGCCTCTTATCATCATCATCATTATCATCATCATCATCATCATCATCATCATCCTGACTACGTCCACTGCAGGACAAAGCCCTCTCCCATGTTCCGCCAGTTAACTCGGTCCTGAGCTTGCTGCTGCCAATTTATACCCGCAAACTTCTTAATCTCATCTGCCCACCTAACCTTCTGTCTCCCCTAACCCGCTTTCCTTCTCTGGAAATCCAGTCAGTTACACTAAATGACCAGCGGTTACCCTGTCTACGCGCTACATGCCCTGCCCATGTCCATTTCTTCTTCTTGATTTCAGCTATGATATCCTTAACCCCCGTTTGTTCCCTAATCCACTCTGCTCTCCTCTTGTCTCTTAAGGTTACACCTACCATTTTTCTTTCCATTGCTCGCTGCGTCGTCCTCAATTTAAGCTGAACCCTCTTTGTAAGTCTCCAGGTTTCTGCTCCGTAGCTAAGTACCGGCAAGATACAGCTGTTATATACCTTCCTCTTGAGGGATAGTGGCACTCTACCTGTCATAATTTGAGAGTGCTTGCCGAATGTGCTCCACGCCATTCTTATTCTTCTAGTTACTTCAATATCGTGGTTCGGCTCTGCGGTTATTACCTGCCCTAAGTAGACATAGTCTTTTACAACTTCAAGCGCACTATTACCTATCTCAAAGCGCTGCTCCTTGCCGAGGTTGTTGTACATTACTTTCGTTTTCTGCAGATTAATTTTAAGACCCACCTTTCTGCTCTCCTTGTCTAACTCCGTAATCATGAGTTGCAATTCGTCCCCCGAGTTACTGAGCAATGCAATGTCATCGGCGAAGCGCAGGTTACTAAGGTATTCTTCATTGACTCTTATCCCTAACTGTTCCCATTCTAGGCTTCTGAAAACCTCCTGTAAGCACGCGGTAAATAGCATTGGGGAAATTGTGTCCCCCTGCCTTACACCCTTCTTGATTGGTATTCTGTTGCTTTCTTTATGAAGCACTATGGTAGCAGTTGATCCCCTGTAGATTTCTTCCAGAATGTTTATATATACTTCATCTACGCCCTGATTCCGCAGTGTTTGCATGACGGCTGATATTTCTACTGAATCAAACGCCTTCTCGTAATCTATGAAGGCTATGTATAGTGGTTGGTTATACTCTGAGCATTTCTCTATTACCTGATTGATAGTATGAATGTGGTCAATTGTTGAGTAGCCTGTTCAAAATCCTGCTTGTTCCTTTGGTTGATTGAATTCTAGTGTTTTCTTTACTCTGTTAGCAATTACCTTTGTAAATAGCTTGTATACTACAGAGAACAAGCTGATCGGCCTGTAATTCTTCAAGTCCTTGTCATCTCCTTTCTTATGTATTAAGATGATGTTAGCGTTCTTCCAAGACTCTGGTACTCTTCCCGTCAGGAGACACCTCGTAAACAGGGTGGCTAGTTTTTCTAACACAATCTGTCCTCCATCTTCCAGCAGATCTGATGTTACCTGATCCTCACCAGCAGCTTTGCCCCTTTGCATGCTCTCCAAAGCTTTTCTGACTTCTTCTATCATTACTGGTGGGGTGTAATCTGGGTTACTGCTAGTTCTTATAGTATTAAGGTCGTGGTTGTCTCGGCTACTGTACAGATCTCTGTAAAACTCCTCCGCTATTTTAACTATCCTATCCATATTGGTAGTTATTTTGCCTTCTTTGTCCCTTAGTGCATACATCCAACTTTTGCCTATCCCAAGTTTCTTCTTCAATGCTTTGACACTTCCTCCGTTTTTCAGAGCGTGTTCAATTCTCTCCATGTTATACCTTCTTACATCGCATACCTTACATCTAATAATCAACTTCGAAAGCTCTGCCAGTTCTATTTTGTCTGTTGTACTTGACACTTTCATGATTTTACGCTTCTTAATTAGGTTCTTTGTTTCCTGGGAAAGCTTGCGAGTGTCCTGTCTAACTACCCTGCCTCCAATTTCCACTGCACACTCCGTAATGATACTCGTCCGATTATCATTCATTGTACCTACGCTAAGGTTGGTTTCCTCACTAAGAGCCGAGTACCTGTTCTGCAGCGACACTCTGAATTCCTGTACTTTCCCTCTCAGTGCTAGCTGATTGATTGGCTTCTTGCGTATCAGTTTCAGTCGTTCCTTCTTCAAGTCTAGGCGAATTCGAGACCGTACCATTTTATGGTCACTGCATCGTACCTTTCCAATCACTTCCACATCCTGCACGATTCCAGGGTGTGCACTCATTATAAAGTCTATTTCGTTCTTATTTTCGCCATTAGGGCTCCTCCATGTCCACTTGCGGTTTTCTCGTTTTTGGTAGAAGGTATTCAAAATCCGTAAATTATTTCCGCAATAATTTACGGAATAATTTACGGCCTCTTATCAATTTGTGCTTAATCACCATATCCACTATCAGCGTCATTATCGTCAGCCTGACCCGATGCAGGGTAGTGTCCACTACCTCGTTTCTCCAATCCGCTTTTTTTCCTTTTTTGTGCTGCCCTCTGCTGCCATTGTCGGGAGGCAAAGCTCAGCGGGTGATCTGGAACAAGCGGTACGGCTAGAATAACAGCCTCAGAGACCTGAAGGTGTCCGGAGACTCTACAGCAACGTTTCAAAATTTTCCCTCTAGGGGACGGCGTGTACGTAGTGGAACCATAAAAAAAACTGTTCAATCCGGTCCTGTGCATCGTACGGCCACTTCATTCACGCAAGCTTTTAAATCCTACCTACCCGCCGAACTTTCGGCCTTCTTCTGGCGCGCTTTCTTCCATTTACAATCCAGTTCTTTAAAAAAACAGCGGTTACCCCAGCTTCTCGCAACATACCCCGTCCAAGCCCATTACTTCTTCATTT
This sequence comes from Rhipicephalus microplus, assembly GCF_043290135.1. NCBI lineage: Eukaryota > Metazoa > Arthropoda > Arachnida > Ixodida > Ixodidae > Rhipicephalus > Rhipicephalus microplus. Next base: position 28,163,197 of record NC_134704.1, on the reverse strand, counting down.
CGAGTGTCGGGGAGATTCTAAGTAACAAAATGAAACAACAAAAGCGAAAAGCAAAACAACAACGCAAGCTCCAACGGGATGTCGGGTGAGTGACATGTCGCGGAAAGGGGTCACTGTCCTCGTTTCGGGAACAGTGTAATACGTCGCGGTGACCGCGCCTATATAACGCTGCTGTCATTTCGCTCTTCGAGATAGAGAGATAGAGATAGTACAGAAGATGACGCACCATCATTCGTATTGTTCAGTTTTGTTTCTCACGACTTTCCCATGTTTCCACCATTGAGTCCTCTCCGGCCACCGTGAAGACGTGCTGAGAACGTCTTCATCGAGGTTCTTCAATGACAGTTCTTTGTTTTTTCACGGGGAAGGAGTGCGGTCCAATGATCTGCTGCACACGCACACACGAGCACGGTACACACGCGCACATAAACGAGCGCTCACATAACAGCGAAAAAAAAAACGACGTCGAGCTTCAAGAGGCTTTTCGTGCCGGCCGCACACGAATAATAAGTGGAGAAGCACTGATAGGAGGAAAAGAAGAATTTGAAGTTCACGTTGCAGGCGAGGTGAGGGAGACGTCGAGAGGGTAGAGTGAAATCGGCGTTAAGTTCATGACCGACAGTCTGTGCGCATTGAATTGTAGCGTCGATTTCCACAGCGGGTACGTCGAACACACACACATATACACACACACACACAGCACGATCTTCGTCCTCTTCTGCGTACGAAGAGAGTCGAGCTCTGAGCACCAACGGAGGTGCGGTGAGGCGCGAGTTGTGAAGTATGTCGATGCCTTTGTGCTTTCTTTGTTTTTTTTGTTGCTTCGTTTACACTTTTTTGGTGACCGTGAGAACACATCGAGAACGTAGAGAGATGGGGGTATGACTTGAACTCGGCGAGTGAGCGGCTTTTTGAGTAAAGCGGAAAGAGAGAGGCCCGCCTGGATGGCCTCAGTGATCGGCTACCAGAAGCCACAGCAGAACCAGAGACAGCAGGGCGGTTGCGGGCGAAGATCTGTGCACTGAAAAGAGAGAGAACATAGAGAAATTCGTAAGGCGGATCATAATTATATATGCACGCGCATATAAAGGGTTTAAGATAAATACAGTGACGTGATGAGGCATCTGAATCCACAAACTGATTGATGCAATACATTTTCTCTTGTGTGACTCGCGCACGCGAGAATCAACCTGCGAAAAAAAAACGAAAAAAAACGAAGTATGCCGCATGTTGTCTTGCAGCCGCCTTCTTTGCATTGTCGTTCGGCAGTGCTTTGAAGTCTCACTGAGCACAAAAATTAACATGTACTAAAGCTCCGTATTTGCGGTAAATTGTATGATGCTTGTACACAATACGGTGAAACCTTGTTATTGTTTTTAAGATCCATTCTTGTTTAACTGCTACAACAGACTACTGACACGAACATGTGATCCATCGGTCACGTTAGCGTACTAATAAACAGGCAATTTAGGCGGGTGTGTGCACTAAATAAAAAAAAATCTGACTACAACTCGGCCAAGCAAATGATATTGAAGAAGTGCAATGCGGCTGCGGTCTTCAAAAATAAAACTTTATTTTTATATTTTTCGACAACTTCAGCAAAGCGTGGGCAGTGAATAAATGTGAAATTTCAATTCTCCCTACCACGAGCCAAAACAAGTAGACCAAACAAAACGGACTGTTGGAATCAACCAGTACGCCCTTAAAAGAAGTGTTTCCAATAGACACCCATTCAATCTAGTTTGCAAAAGGGTCGATATGATGAAGAAAGCGCCCTTTCCGAAGGAGAGTTGCGTGTACAGTGGGGCTACTGCGTTGAGAGCGGTAACAAGCGATGAGAGCGGTAACCTTGTCAAGGAGCGTTTGCATTATACACACAAACAGCGTCAGGGGTTCCTGCTACATGCCGCTCATTATACTTGAAGTCTGCGCCTCCTAATACGATAAAAATTACTGCATCTTTGCTTCTATTTGATAATCTGGTTTGTAAACAGTGCATAATCTGGTCAGGCTCAGCCACTTACTGAAATAAAGAAAACGCAAAAAAACGCAACAAAAAGTGCTGGAAGACGAACATCGACCGACAAAGATAAAGGGACTGATTGCATTACGCTATTCGCGATGTGCACCTCACTCTTCATCTGGATACCTAATTATGGGTAATTAGAGAGCGCTTTTCTTCAAATCTTATTGCTTTTCTGATTAAAATATTGGTGAAAATTGTGAAACAATTTTTTAACGTTTACGTTTCCTCTGACGTTATTTTTTTAACAAAAATTGTATACACATGAGTTACCACACGCTGGCTGTGGGTAAAGCGACTCCAAGCCTGAACAATGACACCAACAAACGTTAAATTTGTTCAGAAAGTACAGCTAAGGGAGAATTTAATTCACCTTTTTTGTCTACGTAGGTGCTCATTTGCGGCATGGATGCCATTTCAATTAATTGATTGATTGATTTGTGGGGTTTAACATCCCAAAACCACCATATGATTATGAGAGACGCCGTAGAGGAGGGCTCCGGAAATTTCGACTACCTGGGGTTCTTTAACGTGCACCCAAATCTGAGCACACGGGCCCAGAACATTTCCGCCTCCATCGGAAATGCAGCCGCCGCAACCGGGATTCGAACCCGCGACCTGCGGGTCAGCAGCCGAGTACCTTAGCCGCTAGACCACCGCGGCAGGGCAGGATGTCATTTCGAGTTCAGCCAGCGTGATGCATGCAACTCATATTGGCCACGACTGGACATTCTCTTCATTTTGACAGTGACTTTTCTCAAACGATAGCCACTGTAACTCATTAATCACAGAACATAATAGGCGTCTACTGAATTAAAAAAGAAATATATAAGAGTGTCAACACCATAGCAAATAGACTTCACCAGTGCTTGCGCAAGGGAATTTTTCGACGGGCCATTACTGCAAGCTAAGCCATCAAATGCAACATGTTTTTATTGATTGTGAAAGCCGATGTACAGTAGAATAAGTGGGGAAATTATAAAAGATATGAAAATGTTTTTTAATCGTCATCACTAGTTTCCCTTGCATGCTCTTTTCTTGAAGTTAGCCCGATTATATCTTCTTATTGAGAGGTTTTATTAGTAAAAGCTTTGGCAGTTTTGTAAATAGGCATGTTGAAAAAAAATACGGAATTTTCACCGCTCTGCCATAGCTAGTTTGTGAAATGAAAACCTGCAAACTAGGTAAAAAATGTTTTTAGATCAAATTTGAGAATTTCGCAAACAAATACACACTAGTTGGCAACCGAAATGTAATTGAACGTAAAAGCCAGTATGCGTATATGTAGCCAAATGAATTTTAGACTCGTAGCTTTAATAAATTTTGTGTAATTCATCGCCAAACTAAAAAAAAAGCAGCAGAGCAGGTAAGCATGGCACCCCACCTCTCCATCATTATTGACTTACTGTGCCTCAAAAAAAAAAACTTTACAGCAAGACCTGTTGTAGATCTCTTCTTTCCACTGATCAGGCAACAATATATAAAGTTTTGAAAGAAATAAAGAAGTCGACCAGCCATGCTTTGTTCTATCTTACGTGGAATCACTCTTGACCTGATGCTCAGGATAAGCATAAAAACAAAACATCTCTCAAGCAGCAGTGTAATGTAAAATTACATTAGTTTCCAACTCTGTGATTAACTTTCCGACTGTTTTGAAAAATAAGGTGCAAGTACTCGAACATGAAATAACCCGACGAATGAGTAAATGTTCTGTTACTTACCATTTTCCTTGTTCTGCACAGCGGAGACTTGTCGAACTGTGAAAGGATCTGTAACGCCGAAAAATAATGACCACTATCAGGGCAGCGAGTACAGCACTGCGTCGCGGGCCGTACAAAGAGCTCGTACATGAAATTCGTAATCTTATTCACACATCACACACGAAAGGGCACCACGTGACGTTTCAGTGGCTTCTAAGTCACTGTGACATCATAGGAAACGAACGCGCCGATGATGCCGCTCTGGCTGCTCTGGACGGAACACATGAGGATGCCGTACCACTCCACACATGAGGATGGAGTAAACACACCAAAAGTGTCACCAGGACGGAGAAAACACCTGAAGTCAACCCTCGCCTACTACATTTGTGGGATGCACGAAGAAGCTTGACCAAGTGATTGAAACGGCGAAAACACAAGCGAAAGCTCAAAATCAGAATAAAAAAACATAACACAAGAGGCGGGAGAATACGCTAATCAACTTGCAACAACACACTGGCAACGCTTCTGTGGTACATTACAGGGAATACTAGGAAGAGCGAAAGGGTGGAGCATCCTTAGATCAATGATTGACCCACTCAAAACACGATGCGAAAGCCAAAAAAAAAAACTTGAAGAGATTGTTACACTCGTACCAGGCATTAAAGACCAACTTCTCAATGCAGTCTATACCAAATGCTTCGGTGACAAAGTCTCGACACCTCTGTACCAAGTTGACTACAACGGCCACCCACACCCAGGAATGGACGAGCTCTTCATGGAAGCAGAAGTGCGAGAAGCAATCACCTGTACAAAGCGGAACACAGTGGCAGGGGCGGATCAAATACCAAATGCCATGATCAGAAACATGAACGATGAATCTATCACAGCCCTCACGAGCTTCATAAATGATCATTGTGTTAAAGAAATGATACCACATCAATGGAAACACGCTGTTATTATCATGATCCCAAAACCAGGGAAGAAATTGGCTTTGGAAAATTTTCGCCCCATATCTCTTACATCATGCCTAGGAAATGTGTTCGAAAGAATAGTAAACATTCGACTACAACGTCATCTTGAAGAAAATAACCTCATGCCTGACATCATCTTTGGCTTCAGGCCACATCTTTCAACATAGAATATTCTCCTGCTTTTAAAACAGGAAGTTTTAAGCAATGTCACCAAACCAGGAGAATTGCCATGGCCATTGACATAAAAGGAGCCTTTGACAACGTAAGCCACAAAGGGATACTTGACGGCTTAGCCGAGACCAACTGTGGTATTAGGACGTATCAGCACGTTCGAAGCTTCCTGAACGAAAGAACAGCTGTCATCAAAGTAGAATATGATGAATCCAACATCATCCATCCTCCGATCAGAGGCAAATCACAAGGATCAGTCTTTTCACCTACACTCTTCAACATAGCCATGATCGGACTGGCTAAAAAGCTCCTAGAAATTCCCGACACTCAACATTCTCCATATGCGGATGATATAGCAATAAAGATAACAAAGGGCAACTTGGGCGAAATGGAGGAAAAGCTCCAATTGACAGCCAAAATAATAGAAGCATATACAAACGAAAGGGGTTTACAGTGCTCGCCGGAGAAGTCGGAACTGATTTGCCTCACAAAAGACAAGAAACAAAGAGAAGATCCAAGGACTCGCACTCGAGATCCGGCTTCAGGTGACAATTATTCCGGAGCGGAGAACACTTAGAGTGCTGGGAATGTGACTACAATCGAACAACAGGTGTCTTGATCGGATGATAATCAGATTATTCGGATGATAGCCCACGTGGCCCATAATAGGAGAGGTATGGGGGAGCATGACACCCTCAGACTTGTGAAAATCCTGGTAATCAGCAGAGTGATGTACTCGCTCCCTTACCATGCCCTGAATAGGGGGGAACAAGATAAGGCTGATCAAATTTTAAGGATGGCATATAAGAAAGTATTGAGGTTGCCGTGTAACACTTCTAATGAGAAGCTTCTATCCCCCGGCCTCCACAACGCCTTTGATGAGCTGTCTGAGCCTCAAATTATAGCGCAGAGGACTCGATTGGGGCAAACTCCAGCAGGCAGAGCTCTTCTTTATAGAGTTGGCCGTGAAAGGTGTATGCACACACACTAAAGGACCAAGGCACTACCATGCCAGATCAGAGATTTGTATGGGGTATCACCAATACCACAAAACATGGATCCGACATTACATGCAGGGTGGAGAAAAGCTCGAGTGGCATATATCGACAAAACAACAATGTTCCCGAATATTTCGAGATTCACGGATGCTTCGCCATACTGGGCCAATGCAAAAAAATATGGTAGTGGTTGTGGAAAACAGAAGCGGTAAGATCATGGCCTATGCTTCGGTTTCCCAAGCAACTGTCATACAAGCAGATAAGATTGACATTGCCTTAGCTATAAGGGAAGGCATGGAGCGCAACACTGCGCTGACTGTAATCACAGATTCTAGGCTGCATGTAGAAATTATCAGAAAGGGTAAAATCGGCGCCAAGGGACACCGGATACTGACATAAAGTAGCAGACAGCTAGACATACTCTATACCAAGACAATCACTTGAGCCCCGGGACACGAGGATGTTACGGGGAACCTCAACGCAGGTGGGGTGGTTCGAGGTTTCACTAATTACCGAGCTGGCGATGGCGACCCCGTGGAGGACCCGACACCCATCGATCCCAGTTACAAAGCGATCCTGCAATACTACAGAGATTCGCGGATACATCACCCAGCACCACACAAGAACCTTTCGGCCATGGATTCTGCGACGTTACGCCGACTCCAAACATACACATGCATAAACATCCACAGATTGCATACGTACTACCCAACACCATACAAAGACATATGCCCGCGGTATGGAAGCGCACCGACGCTCTACCACAGCACGTGGGAACGTACGGCGCACACCGAAGAACACGAAGAGAACAACAGCAGGGAGATGTAGGAGGCAATGCTGTCCAGCCCAGACCTTGAGGACCAGCGGAGCCTGGTCAGGAAAGCTGAAAGGATGGCGAGAGCCAGCGGTGTCTTGTAATAGGGGCCCGACCACGTGGCGCTGCCCTGTTTACGTGGTCTTTTTCGCTAATGAAGTTTTGTTCTTCTTCTTCTACAAGGAAAATGGTGGTTTTCACGCAGTCTCTTTGCATTAACAGCACAGCTCGCAGAAGGATATATAAACCGTCTGGTGATGGCTGCCGAGATAGGGCGTGCTCTAGTGATCGAGACCAGGCCCTCATAATCAAAAGCTCACAGCTGCTGCTCGAGTGACACACGCCTTCACATACCTTCGTGCTCTTTCTAGACGGGTGGGTCATTTACTCTTTGTTAGAGCAGCCATCGTGGGCAGGTCTTGCACGCTGGGTGATATCACGTGAGTTCTCCGTGCGGCAGAGATAGATCGGCTCGTCTTATCTCTGCTTCAGCCACGTTTATCGCTCCCCCTCTCGCACTTTCACCCACGAGTTGAACATGAAATGCACAGGGGAATGATATCAATTGGGAATTTATACGGAGCATGACGGCGACGTCAAAAGACCCGTTGAGGGTGTCCATAAAATTGCTATACCAATAAAAAGAAAAATAAGAGATACGCACCGGGGTTGTTTCTGAACTGGTAGAAGGCCTCGAATCCGGTGCCGTCGAACTTGTCGTTGGACTTGAACGAGACGCGGAAGAAGTCGGCGTCGGATTCGATTTTTGTCGGTCGCAGGTTGCCGCAGTGGCGCGGGATCTTGCGGTCCACCGTGCGGAAGTTGGAGAACTCCACGTAGTCGCTCGCCGTGTCCGAGAGGCACCTGCGATGACGCATTCGTCATCTCTGCTATTCTAAAGAAGGCGCCGAAGTTGTGCTCTGAATGGGAGGCGCTCGCATTACGGCCAACATAAGATCCACCCCAGTTGAAAAACCAAAGTGTGTCTGGTGTGCTCTGGTGTATACACCAGAACACACTGGTGTGTCTTGGTGAATGCACTAGCGTGGTGTGCTGTATTCTGGCGTGAACACCGACCAACTATGGTGTGTCTTGGTGGAATGTGTTCTGGTATGAAAGTTGAATCAGTGTGGCGTGTCTTGGTAATAATGCCGAACCACTGTCATGTGTCCTGGCGGGAACGCCGACTCAGACAGGCGTGTTCTGGTTGGATGAGTTCTGGTGGACTCAAGAAATATATTTTGTGTTTGGGGCTAGGACTAAGAATTTTCTTCAACCAAATGCATTCTATTTTACACTTCCTAATATTTTCCTCAACCAGACTCACTTGTACTGAAACTCACCAAAATATTACTCAGCCGGTCGCTCTCAGACATGTGTACCTCAATTTGTCTACTAAGAAGCCATGTTCGAGCTCAAGCAATGCAGCATCACTTTGAAGCCTGTGTGTGCTACGTACATCAACAGAAAAGGCTAAGAAGAAAGACAAGAATACTGCATCTTGAAGCTTTGTGTCTGCGAACCTCACGAGAAAGACTGCTAAACGAAAACAGCTAACCGTTTCAGAGTCTTGCTGTGAAGAAATTTTTATGAATGTATCAAATCAATACTCCTATTTTAATAAAAATAATGCCTTAATACGTTAGTTCATGTGTAGTTGAACTTATTCGTATTAAATTGTATTTGATATCTTATTTACCCTACCCAGTTGACAAACCCACCAGAGTCTGTTTGATGTATTCCGGTGTAACTTAATTGATGCACCAAAACACGCTGTTGTGTCCTGGTGTGCACATTAGTTTGGTGTGCTGTGTTCTGGTGGGAAGACCACACTGGTGTGGTGTGTTCTAGTTGAATGTATTTTGGTGGACTCAAAAAATATATCTTGTGTTTGGGGCTTGGACAAATAATTTTCTTCAACCAAATGCATTCGAACTCCCAGTCCTTAATATTTTCCTCAACCAGAGTCACTTGTACAGAAACTCACCAAAATATTACTGAGGCGGTCGCTCTCAAACCTCAATTTGTCTACTAAAAAGCCACCTTCGAGCTCAAGTAATGCAGCATCACTTTAAAGCATGTGTGTGCTACGTACGTCAACAGAAAAGGATAAGAAAAAAAAAAGAATATTGAATCTTGAAGCTTTGTGTCTGCGAACCCTACAAGATCAAAAGACTGCTAAACGAAAACAGCTAACTCTTTCAGAGTCTAGCTGTGAATAAATCACTGTGAATGCGTCAAATCAATACTCCTGCTTTAATAAAAATAATGCCTTTATACATTAGTTTATTTGTAATTGAACTTTCTCTTTATTAAATTGTAATAACGATTTATTTACTATAAAGTCACCCTCGCCCTGTTTTGCATAAATTGAATCAAGTTTCAGACTTGACATGTAGTGTAAGTCGGTTTTAGTTATGACCACTTCAAGCAAATAAAAATTATAATTTATTCACAGCTCATTGGAAAGCAGCACGTCGAACGACTCTAGTGTTTTCAGCGGAGTGATCATATATACGCAACCATGCACATCAAGATCAAGGTAAATGAAGGCAAATAAATTACGCGGGAGGTTCAATTAATGCAAAGCTCCACGCATCTTGCCTTTTATTAACCCCTAGTCAATGATAAGCACGAAAAATAGAAAACATTTAAGGCAGTTGTATGTCTGTGATATATGAGATAACAGCAGAGCTAGACAAAAAAACACCACCACTAGACAAAAGGAGATTTAGTTCTTTCTTCGTATTTTGTTCATAATAATGTTGATCTTTCTTTCTTCCTCAATTTTGATTTCTTTAGCTCTTCCTACATCTCTCATTTTTTTATACTGCCGTCTCGTTTATTTTCCTTCCTGCTCACCTTCACCTCAGTTTTCCTCAGTTTCCTTTCTTACCATTTTTGTGTATTATGCTAAGCAATGCTATACTGTTCAATAGTATACTAAATGCTGGCACATACCCGCTTTCCGTAGCGCTTACCTGTCGTTTCATGCGCAAACTCCTCAAAATGTGCCAAAAACGGTGATGGAATAGGCAGAAAACACAATGGCCCCCAGCTAACTGCTTATTACGTAGATAAGCATGATACACATATTAAGACCACATGCGGGGCAAGAGCTGTGTATTAAACATTTTTTTTAGTTTACGCTGATGTGTTTTGTACGTCTTTCGTCGCTCTCTTCAGCCCTTTTTCTGTACAGTTTGCGCGATGAACGTTGATCTTGTCTAACCAACCAGCCCATTATCAAGTTTGTATGAAGCAGCCCTGTTATTAACACAAGTGGTGTACGCAATTGCGTACATAGCGTTTCAAAGCGGTAACGCCCGCTGTTAGAACCATTAATGTAGGATCTATCATTATAAGCTCGGGAAATAGTAATTGGTTGTATTCAATTTTTCTAGCTGTGTTTCCTGAGAAAGACAGGCTTGTGTGAACGCCTCTGACATGCGGTAGAGTTCTACACGCTGCAGTGAAATTACTGTCAGTCTCTCCCCCACCCTTTTTTTTCTTTTCCCTCTCTTCCCTCTTTCTCGTCTTTCTTGTCCCCTTCCCTAATCCCCCAGTGTAGGGTAGCCAACCGGATGTCTTTCTGGTTAACCTGCCTGCCTTCTCCCTTTTTGTTGCTTCCTCCCTTCTAACACTTGGAGATTATAAGATGAGCGAGCTGCAGGTAACTATAGACTCCGCTGCGGATGCGATGCAGTTGCGCGTGTGTACGTACGGTGGCACGCCTTCGACGTCAAAGTAGGCGAACTCGATGTATATCTTCTCGTTGCTCTTGCCGTAGAAGAGGTAGTGGCACTCGGTGTCCCGCGGGTAGACGCCCGGGTAGTTGGGCGTGGAGAAGGTGCCGTTGGACACCTCGGAGCTGTTGTAGATGAAGGTGCACACTGCATGCATGGGGAACAGGCGAACTCTGTCAAATACACGTCTCCCTCACGGGCCAGCGTATAAGGACGCGCAATGTCGAGACACCGAAGTCACTCATAGAAGTCGCTTCACTTAAGCTTGCTGCACCTGAAAATATGACCATAGCGCAGTGTACACAATCACCCTCATAACCTGCGTGCGTCGTACGCGTCCGCTCTCGATCTGCAACCACGAGATCCGTTCTTAAGTTTGCTTGAGGGAATATATGCAGTTTTTCAAGGTGATCTCGCAATTTGTAGTGCATTATAAATTCAATCGTTTGAAGTTGTTAAAGCTACAGTTCTTTTCACGTAGAACAAGAAGCTACCGGGCGTGTTTAATATTGGGCGTGTTAACATAGCATCAGTGCAGATTAGATGGCGCAACGAATCAACGGCACACAGGAAAGGCACACACACACAACGGAGCACTACTTGTAGCGCTTTGTTGTGTGTGCATCATTGTGTGTCCCGTCGTTTCTTTGTGCCATACAATATATGGTGATCCTATAAAAGACAAAGTTCCTGGATGAAGGGACTCTCTTTGTAACGCTGCGTATACTGTTCTACCGCTACACTTTTGAGTGGAAAAATAGAGAGCTTACACGACTGGTCATTTGGCCGGTCATGCATAGGCTCTCTAGATTTGATATTATATATGGGCTTTAATGTCCCAAAACCACCATGTGATTATGAGAGACACCGTAGTGGAGGGCTCCGGAAATTTCAACCACCTGGGGTTCTTCAACGTGCGCTCAAATCTGAGCACACAGGCCTACAGCATTTCCGCCTCCATCGGAAACGCAGCCGCCACAGCCGCGGTTCGATCCCGCGACCTGCCGGTCAGTAGCCGAGTACCTTAGCCACTAGACCACGGTGGCAGGGCTCCAAGAAAAGTGTCCTTTGACTATCCTTTTATACGTGTGAGTCACATGTGTAGCACTTTAGAAAGGCACGCTGACTCTCTTTAGGAGGTAGTGGCACGCCCAACTTTGCAAAAGAGGGAGTGCACGGCTCTCCTAAAAAGACTCGCTGACTCGATTTAGGAGAGTCGTGCACTGACTTTCTTATGGAAAGTTGGGTGGGCCACTACTCTCCTAAAGAGAGTCAGCGAGCATCTCTAAAGGGAGTGTTACACGTGTGATTACCACATGTAAAAATAAGAGTTACAGTTTTCAAAGTGTAGTCAAAATTTAGCGATAAGGTTATACTAGACTTAGCCGTATAATAACATGATAAGTGCTTTGTGTCCTACTGTTTGCACTGGTGGATAATAATAAGCTAAACATTGTACTGTTCCCCTTTTACGTTCATTTTACACTATAATAATAAAAAATAGCTCTTTAGCTCCTCTTTTATACATGTGAAAATCACATATGTGTTGCACTCCCTTTAGAGAGGCACGTTGACGCTCTTTAGGAGAGTTGTTCGTCCAACGACTCTCCTAAACAGAGTCAACATGCCTCTCTAAAGGGAGTGTTATACACGTGAGAGCCACGTGTGTAAAAGGAAAAGCAAAGTTTTCGGAGTCTATACGTAGAGTAGCAGGCTTTATACAAAGCTTATCTAGGCGACCTCTCTTAAATGAGTCACGTGAGTGGACTTCACATGTCAAGGAAAAACACATAGGAGCCAAGCTGCGCGAGTCTAAGGGTACGCGCACACGCGTAGCTTGTATAAAGCGGGGAACTTGATGCAGCGCTTCTACACGTGGTAAACACTCGTCTTCGTCACGAAGATGCCGCGCGGTTATTAGATTCTGCCAGAAAGAAAACAACGATAAAAGAGGAGCAAGAAGAAGAGGGGACCGATTAGGGCGCATATTATTCACAAACGTTGCGGGTCTCTGTCAGCTGTCAGAAACCTTCGCTACAAGGTCGAGGGAAAGACCGGACGCGGAGAAAAATGACCGCGCACTTTATGTATGCTTACTCACAGAAAGCACTTGGAGGAGCGTAAAATATGCACCCGCAAGCAACGCGCTCGCCAGAGCGGTGATGGTGCGAAGCAACAGCGCACTCTTCGCGATTCTTCACTTTCGGGGATACGGCCATTACAGGAAAATGCAACGTGATGGGAGTGTTTTGGAATCGGAGTGGCTAGGAAGTCTTTGGAAGGGAGGCCTTTGATGCATGGCGCATGGGAGGTGTCAGTGGTTCGGCTGTCGAGCTGTTCGAATCAATGCCCCGCCGAAAACGCAAGAGATGGACGATGTTGTGAGCTTGTGAACAAACCCCGACCATAGTCTGTGCATAGTATTCATGTACCTCGTCAGGTTCGCATAAACTTGAAAGTGTAGCATTATCCCAATGCATAGTAGGCACCCATTGATACATTACTGAGCGATTGAAACACAATATCAGACAGCAAGTCGTCTGGTTCCGCCGCGTGTTTTTGTAACCCGAAGAGCGCAACAGCGGTACCATTGTGGTATTACGAGTCGCCATCACGTACAGAAGAATCACTTGATTTGCGTATAAACGTGACGTTTGACATCATTGGTCGAGCGGCATGATGCTGTTCGACTCTGGTTCTCGCGGTAGCGAATCTGGCAAAACAGTGAGGACCGCGAAACGGCATGGCATAGATTATTGGAGAAAGTTCGCTTACGTCTTTTAGATGCGAGTGCATCTTGTGCTCGGGGCAGTATCTGTTCTGCGACGTGGTGGTGGTAGTGGTTAGAAAATGAGAAAAGGCACCTAATTTCTACAACCCGGTCGGGAGCACGGCGCAGTGCCGTCCGCACCCATACTGCACATGCGCAACTCTCCCTAATTCTCCTTTCTTACGCAGGTATGCGCTTTCCTCCTCCCATATCCCTCTCTCCACCACAGGTGCGGCGCAGCAAATCATTGCGTATAACTCTCTCTCCCTGTCTATTTGAGGGTACGTCTGTATACGGTGCAATTGTAACGGCGCAGTACAAAACACCCGTTCGCGGTGTTTGCGTCATCCTGTCTCTTTGCAACGGTTTACGGAACGCCAGGAACAACGTCAACGTCGTCGCTAGTTACAGCGGCAGCGCCACCACCGCGGAGCAGAGGCAGGTTCGGGAAGCAGAACGTAAACGTCAGCGTCGGCAAGCGGACCCCGAACTTGGGGCCAGGGAATCCAAACGTCAACGTTGCCAGGAAACTTCTGCGGAAGCAATACTGGCTCGACACGCCGAAGTGCAACATCAGCGTCATCAAGCTGACGCAGAACTTCGGGCTCGGAAAGTTGAAGCGCAACGGCAGCGTCAAGCGGCTGCTCCCGATGCCGAAGCGACGAGGCAACGTGAGTTGGCGGCCAGAGCCATCATCGACCACGCTTTTGCATACCACCATGGTTGCCTGCAGGGGGAAATGTGTGATGTTTTCGTGAGGCCTGCCTGGAAGGATTTGTGATCGAAAGAAAAAAACAGCGCAATCTGTGTTCTGACGATTGTATTAGTTGTAAGGAGGGTACTCATATAGTATGCCCCTAACACGATCAAACCACCAATTAACAATTACCGATTGCTGTCCTAAGTTCATGTATCCTTAGACAAGGCAAGCGGGTTAGGGGGAGACAGAAGGCTAGGTGGGCAGATGAGATTAAGAAGTTTGCGGCTGTAAATTGGCAGTAGCAAGCACTGGACCTGTAGTTGACTGGCGGAACATGGGAGAGGACTTTGTCCTGCAGTGGACGTAGTCAGGCGGATGATGATGGTTCTTGTCATCGCTATAGTATTAACGGATTGGGAAGAGTGCGCTCGAGTTACTTTCGTGGGTTAACGTAAGTGCACGTCAAAATTACAGGATTCTGACGTTGCACGCGTAAACGTTGTTGCGAACGGCCGAGATAGCGCCATTGCATGCATGGTAGGAAAGGCTGACCGGCAGCTGTGCTCTAGGAAAACAGAACTAATAGTTTTTTTTACTGCTACCCCCACCGCACTCTTTGAAAGTGTGTACATCTTTTGCTGGAAGTATCAATAACCCATAAAGATTTCGAGTGTTTCGGTAAAGGCATCAAAAAAGAAATTCCGTGAACAGCACTCGTGGAGCGAGAGCTCTCGGCTCGGGAACAGCAGCTCGATTCCTTTCACGGCCGAGCGAGAAAATGCTTTGATGCCACTTCCCACCGGACCGAATAAAAGGGGGGCCGAGTAACGAATGAATCACATCGACAACTGTTCTCGCACTTTATATGGCGAACGGTCGCCGGCGGAGAAACGCGCCCTTTGAATACGTCCAGTGCAGCGTGCAGTGAATGCTTCGCACAATCGCGGACCCCACTTCGCATCGTCCTCAATAAAACCGTGCAACACGGGCCGCTTTTTTGGGGAACCACGACTGAAACTTGGAGTCACACCACACAGCCTAGCGGGTGGAAGTAGCAGCTCCAAGACCCTGCGACGTCCCGATTGCGCATTCATTATTCAAGTGCGTCCACATGTCTGCTGCCTCAGCACAGTAGCTGCGGTAACACTCTGGGTTAACGCCCAGTGTGGTGACGCTCAATTGTGTTAAGGCTCAGTGCCACTCAGTGAGGTAATGCTCAGTGCGGTAACGAACAGTGTCTCAGCCCTAAGCAGAACACTGTATAGCACCTTCTTCCTTCGCAACATGAGCCACGGCCGTCAACTAGGCTTGGATTGGCTTGACTAGACGCATGACGCAAAAGCAAGATTTAGTACTTGACGCGCGTTTATCGTTTATTATCGTCCACAGCGTTTACCATTTCCTTGGTATTTGGTGACCTACCGTGAAGCCTCAGCATACTTCAGTTGCTGTGGTAGCATGTGACCCAATTTTTAAACCTCCTTGCACGTACCCCGAAGCATGCACTCGAAGAGCCGTATTGCCTATTGGAAACTGAAACTGACCACTGCTGGCTCTACGTAGGATTCGCCAATGGACTCGACAAGGAATGCCCGGTGCAGCTCTAAGCAGGCTCCTCTAACACGTACCATTCGCTTTGGGGATATAAGGCGGTAATGTTTTTGATACTAAGACGAGACACGTTATCATGCTTAAGCCAGTAGAAATGAACTGGGTCTACCTCGCCATTTTTGCATATATACATTGTTGTAGTAGCATGTAAAGAGAAAACAGCCCGTCCAATACGTGTTCATAGATGTGATAACTGACTACTTTGCGTTTGTCGTTGCACTTGGGCGCATCTCTGATGGTAGTTTATAATGTACTATGGCGTCCCTCCGACATAATATCTCGGCGGCCTATCGTCGTGGTTTAAAGAAATGGGAGCAGTAGAGAAATACGATGAGCCGCAGCACGTGGTGTCAATCGCTTTGACTGTGCACGAGTTAGCCTATATATTCAAGGTACGTAACTTTACTTGTTTAGGGAAATATATTCTCACAGACAGTGAACATCAATTACAATCCAGCAGAACATTGCGACAGAACACAACATCCACAGACACACCAAAAGTTGTTACAAAAAGATATGTGTACATATGTAAACGGAACACAACATATACAACTTACTCAACTACACAGGAATTGTTACAAAAAACTTTACTTACGTGACATCCTGCTAGAGTAATACGCTCCGATCTTTCAGTTGAGTGGGTTGTTTCGATATTGCTTTTTTTAAGGACTGCTTAGATTCTCTAGGTTTTCTGTATACCTAATTGTAACAAGTTTCAAAAACTCTCGATAAAGCACTAGTTAGAAAAAATCAGTGGCATCTTTCCTCCTTTCCTCCCTAACTTTTTTCTTCCCTACCTCCTTTCCTTCTTTCCTTCCTTCTTTCTTTATTCATTTCTATAGTAACTGTTTCATTGCGCCATGCAGCATCTAATGCGCTTAGCCCGATCGATGATGACGCTAACACATAGCGGCCAAGCTTTAACGAATATGGAATACGGAATACGAGCAAACATGAAATTCCCATGAATATGGAATACGAGCAAACATGAAATTCCCTGGAAGATTCTAGGCACTCTAATTAGACACATGCAGAACAGCCTGCAATCTAAGTATAGACGTGTGTTTGTGATAAACAGTAACACTACATAGTTCATTTAGTGGCGCCTAAGGAGTTTTCTCGACAGGCGCACTCCATAAAAAAAGGACGTCTTCGCAACGCAGGCCAAGAACAAACAGCGCCCCCCCCCCCCTCCCTGTTTATCCTCCTCCAGCGCAAAGGAGATGGAAACAAAATGGGTGCAGTTCATTTTGGTCACATACGGCTTTGTTTTCCGCAGTTTTCGCAGTTCGTACGGACCGTTGTATTAATGGTTGACCGAGGGGGACCGTTACCTTTCGAAGTACAAAGCGAAGTTAATTTGCATCTTGCGGCTCTTTTTTTTTATCTTATAACGACGACGCAGGAGTAAATTTGCATACTGATGTGTGCCTCCACCTTAGACACAAAGGTGGTTCTTCGCCGTAGAAACTGGGGGAGGAATTAACGAAGCATTTCGTTCGAGAGAAGCACTTCTGATTGGCGAAACACACCGTTGTTAATGTCATGCAGGCTGTCCCTATTAGTGCGCGTTTTTCCTTACGGAGACGGTCTTTCATGAAGAGAAAAGAGGGAAGCGGATGGCAGAATACGAATCGTCTGGAGAATAAGCGTTCACATAGCGAGGAAAATAATAAAAAAATATATTCCAAATTTGCGTGCATTGCTTTGTTTGAGAATGCTTTTATTGAGGGTTTGCTGAGATATTTTAGCTTGCATGATCATGTCTCCTTTCTGCATTTCATTGCGCATGGAGTCAGTTTTTAAATAATGATTGTACTTGAACAGCTTTAACTGCATCAAACTATTTGAAAAGGAGTTGAGACAAACGGCATTTGAAAAGCCGATTTGAATGTCTCTATATTTTTTGAATCTGTGCTTGTCCCGAAAAGTGAATGCTAATTGTACATATATTAATTTTTGTGAAATATTACGGCGTTTTTGTGCTCAAAAATATTCCTGTAAAATATACTATCATATGGCACTCCCCTTCACCCTGATAGTTTAACAAACGCGTGCCTGTCTGTGCACCACATTCCGTGCATACTTAGTGATGCCCTGTGTGCCAGTACCGGTAAACTAATAAGGAACCAGTACCACCTAGCCCAATTTGCTGTATTACTAAAGTAAATAGGCCGGTGCATTGAACTACCCATTAATCTGTTAAGAATACTGCCGGAATTCCACAAAAATGCAGACAAAACTAAGTAGAGGACAATACACGCTGATGCTTTCATGACCAGCACACTTATTCGCCGAGGAAAGGAAGGAATTAGCCTTGAAACGTCGGGATTTCTCTATAAATTGTGGCTGGAGTCAATTTGACTGCGTGAATCATAAAAAAGTACCCACTAAACAAGAAACATACGTTTATATAATACGAAGGAAGGAAGAACAACAAGAGAGAAGGCAGAAGGGTTAACCAGGCCCGGTTTGCTACCCTACGCTACAGGGAATGGGAAAGGGGATTAAGAAGATAAGAGAAAGGAGAGAAGGGAAAGAGAGGACAAAATTGTCAGTACATGGGCTGACGGGTGTGCAGTGGCGGTAATATGCAAAAGTGAAAGGCGTTCCCATAAGACAGATGAAATAATGCCAAATGAATGAACGAGCCAGACGAATAGAAAATTATACGTACTTTCGGCTGCACTCGCTTTTATTAGTCGACGCTTATTTCAAAACCCAAAGCAGTCAAAGCTCTGCTCGCATGCTTGACGATAAAAATTCCAGTAAGTTCAAGCTCCGGTCTAAGGAGAGTCGTTAAGCTCCATACTGGCCCCACTGAAAATCGAACGGCCGGAAAACAATGCCGGTTCTTATGGAATGCTGTTTATTAGGCTTGCGCTCGGATGCTCGACGATTGGGTTATCATCTGATGCTTATCGTTATCATAAGAGAGTGCGAACACAATTTCAAGATATCAAAGTGTTCTATAGGAGCGAGCCTTATTTCGCGGTTGCTGCATTGGAGTCATTAAACTAACACGGTTCATAAAAGCAATATAGTAACTTATATTGCCATGTTCTTGTTCTTTTTTCGCTGATTCATTCTATGGGGTTGTCTCTAATTCAATTAAGGTTGACTTATCCAATATCCTTTCCATCCTTCTTTTTTAATTAATAAAGTGATTAGTTTGGTGCCTCAGAATGCATATCCGAGCACGGATCGCTTGACGCACTTACTTTTCTAAAGCAACCTTTTTATAAGCTGCCACGGTCTTTGAACTTGCCTATATTTCAGCAAACCAAGTACGAACTGATGCGCCAAATAAAATCCAACATCTATCACATTTAGGCGTTCATTTAAGCGCCGATATGCTAGAGTCATATTGTACAAAATATATAAGTAGGCTTAAACAGCTCATTGATGTTTCGTCCTAAGTGTACGTAACTGAATTCGGAGATTACGGGAGTTAAACTCGGGCGCACTGCATCGTATTAAGCTTCACTGGCGCACATCTAAAGAAGTCTCCTTGATTCTACGCGACCGTTCAACTAAAGAAGCGTTCGCTTCCGAGCGGACGCCCCCCCCCCCTCTCTCTCTTTTTCTTTTTTCGTTTTGCTTGAAATTGTTTGGAAATGACTGAATAGGTCTCTGCGACGCTTCTCCAATGCATGCCAAATAAGAAATATAAAAAAAACTGAACAGGAAACACGACTCTGTTGCAGTTCTGGATGAGTAGAGTTTGCAGAGAACTTTGAGCGCGTTTCACCAGCACTGCGCAGTTGCTCTCTTTCACTGAACTGCTTTCTCTTTTTTTACAGTGCTGCGAATCCTCACAGACTACTGCGGTATCCTCCCTTATTACTCTTTTTTTTTCAACGCCCAATTCTGGAATGTTCCGCGTCGTTAATTGTTCGACGACCGTGCGAACAGTTCACGAAGATTGGCGAAATGAAACGTCACCATTTTGTTTCGGATCCGACGCGTTTTGCTACAACTTTTCGGCAAGCGGTTCGACACTGTGTTTGACAGTATAAGATGGTAGAACTGAGCAGATCGCCTACGAACAAAAAAAAGAAGAAAAAAAAGAGAAAGGAACGGAGTCGAAAAGCAAGAAAGGGGAAGCGAAAGACTCTAAATATATGAAAAAAAAAGCGCTGGCAGGCTTACTGAATATAGCGATAAAGTTTTTCATTTCCTTGATTTTGTTCTGTCGAAACCAGCTGCGTCAAATGCTTCCAAACAAAACCAAAGAAATTCAGCTTCTTGATAGTTTATAGCTATAGAGGCAATGAGTGCACCGTACAGTTTATTTTGTTTTGTTTTGCTCGTTCTATCTTTGTTCGTGTCTGTGCTGGCGGTAACAAGAACAGAGCCTAAAAAAAAAACTGACTGCGTTTTCATGCCGTTGATCTCTACGCGTTGGTCGAGCACGGAAAAAAACCTAGAAGCGCTGTCTCGATAACCAGAGTTGTAGCGTGAGCTTGGAACAAAGGCGATCCTTTTGCCGGGCTTGCCCCCATTCTCGAACTCTGTCCGTCGCAGTGTGCCCCGCCGGCTTGATCAATATATTCGCAACCATCCTTTGGTTGTCTCTTTATGCGCCGCATTATTTTACTCCCTAGAGCGCCGGTTTCTCCCCAGGGCCTGCCTATCCCTGCCCTGTAGGCTGCACCACCTTGCTCGGACTCTCATGCGCCGTCTCGACGTCGACCTGCTTGTTTATGTTCTTTTTTTTTCAGACATCTGTGTACGGCTGCGCCGATTCCCACATCATAGAGTGTGAAGAAAGTTTTTTTTGTGTGTGTTGTCATTGTCTGCTACTCGCCGCTCATTGGCTTGCGCAGGTTGGTTGTTTACGATTCGATAACGCTATAGGCAAACAAATCTCGCGGGCCCGGTGCGCATTCGGGGCACCCTTTCACTTTTCGCTTCACTTTGTCTGCAGCGTATATTTGAAGACTCTAGAGAGCCCCCCCCCCCCCCCCCGTTGAGCCGAGTGTTTACAGCGAATCTTTTTTTCTTTGTTCACTTAGGTAATTGGACGCAGCTCCGAGAAGGACGCAAACAAGCCGTCCATGAGTTGGGACTCGTGAAAGATAAGCGTAATACGAAAGTTCCTAAAGTGAGAGTTCGCATTATTGGAATTGTCGGGCGCGCTTTTTACTAAATGAGAATTCACTGCGCAAACTAACACTATATACCAGCCGCGAAACGCTACGTAATACGACTTCCGTGAGCGCTTCATATAAGGAAAATAATGCCACAAAGCAAAAAAGAAGAAAATGAGGAAACAGGGGGGAAAGAGAGAAGTATGAGGGAACAGGGAAACTATTTTTTTTGCTTTTAATATTTTGTGTTTTTTTAGGCGCAAGGGCCAATTGACGGCCACTGAGCGCCAGTTCATATGACTAGAGATGTGGACAATGATTGTGATTAGCTGCTGTATAAGGGCCTTAAAATTCTTCTCGCTAAGGCGGGTAAAAACATAGAAGTAATGAAATCATGACCATGTCGTAAAATGTGTGTAGTGCCAAAGGATGACGAAAGTTTCTGACATTAAAAACCATGGTGGACACGTATAGTTTAATTCTTTCTTTTTTTTGCTTACCGTATCACTTTACAAGACAACCTCGTAACGCCACAACCACATTGGAAATACTAATGACTGGGAACATGCGAGCGAAAGGAGAATATGAGCTTTCAGTACGATTGCGAGATAGCTTTATTATAGTGTGCAGAAAGAGTGCAAATGTGAGAACAGTTCAGCGATTTCGAGAGATACGCGTAGCCGAAGAATACGGTTACAAACAGCACCACGCGCTGCGAATGTAGCTTTCATTGTAGTACGTCACCGCTTCGGAGTGGGCGACACGAGTGCGCGTTTACGAGAAATCACACTTGAGACCACAAAAATGGCGCCTTTTAATTCTTACCGGCATTGTCAACACTCGACGATGACCATAGGACGACGGCCATAGGGCGTACTAAAATGATTACTAGAGGCAACTGTGGAGCTACGGTTGTTCAGCCACCACGTGAATGATGGAAAGTGCATGCACTAGTGTAGCCTTCATGCTCGAAACTTCGAATAAGGAGGAGGAGGAAGCAACAAAAGGGAGAAGGCAGGGAGGTTAACCAGAAAGACATCCGGTTGGCTACCCTACACTGGGGGATTAGGGAAGGGGATAAAAAAGACGAGAAAGAGGGAAGAGAGGGAAAAGAAAAAAAAAGGTGGGGGAGAGACTGACAGTAATTTTACTGCAGCGTGTATAACTTGTGCTGTTGTTCATTAGGGTACTTTTGCATTTGCTTCGAATACAAAAACGGCCGATTGTGAACCTCGTGGGCTGAATTGAATTGGTGAGCCTAATTGGGTCAATGCAGTGGGACGGAACGTTTGCTGAACTGCGTCTTGTGACGAAGCGGCTGTAGGCCACACGGAGCTGAGAAAAAAAAAACGAATTTCAGGCGAATCTACGAGCTATAATAGCAGACAACTTTTCTTGGCGACGAAGGGAAAGCTACAGAGGCGTAGTTTCTGCACATGTACGACCATATACGCGAAGTAGTGTTGTGTGGCATGCGTTCGCTACCGATGTGAAAAGTGATGTCTCCGCGCGATCAGCGTTTCATACAGACCAAAGTGAACTGGAATATGCTCTGTAACGTTGACGCAGGCACCGCTTGGAGTTCGAGGTTTTTATAAAAGGAACTGCTTTCGTACGTGTGCGAAAACGCCAAGTTACAACTTATAAATGGGAATTTCGCAGATCCCACGTGCCTGGGAATCGACGTTGTGCGAAGCATGCGGAGGGAAGGTGACCGTGTTGCAATTTTCTTATTGAGTGATAGGTCATGAAGTGACGCTAAGTATATGTACTCTTAGGGCATTTATTAGCTGGCACACAGCGAGCATATAAAATGGCGACAACACCGGGCAAGCACGGACTCTCAGCACGAGCGGCGTCCTTTTTTAGGGTAGACCCACTAGAAAGCACTTGAGAGTTTGGCCCATTTCAGTGTTCGGAGGCTTCCTCTCTACAGTACAAATGTTGCACGCACAGACATGCTGAAGAGTTGCAGATGTTTATATAACCAGTTTGCACTTGCGCAACGATGCCAACTGAAACATGCGTATTAGCAACACCAGAAGCTGACATGAAGTGCTGATGCTCGCGAGGACGCTGGCCCTGGACACTGCTACCTAAACAAACTTCAGCGCATGACAACTAACCACAATTGACGTCAACCCGACGTGACGGCTGTATCGAAGAAGCACTTATGTAATATTTATGTAACGTTTATGTAACTTGATTAACGTGTAGGGAAGCATACTATAGAATGCCTAAATAACTACGCTTCCTTTTTTTCACCGTTTGTCTACCCTTCAACAAACTTTGAATTGAAATACAGAACATCTTTGCTTGTTTTTAAAATTAGCTTTCCAGTGAGACAATTTCTCAAGCTCACTACGGCGCAGTAGCCGAATTGTAGTTCAGCGTGCGTATTATGCGCTCGAGATGGAAAATAAAATAAACCACGTCTCCTGCGACATCACCGCGTTCAAACCGACAGGTTCCAGCGCAACGCATGCTGGCACGTTCTTCCGTCTTCATTTGCAGGCGTCGTCAATAATCAGCTGAGAGATTGGCGAGGGCTCACTCTCCAATAAACAGGGAGGGAATGTATATTTCCTTACGCTGCACCACCGGTTCGGCCTTCTAGACAGCCATATACATACGCTCTTTATCGTTAGCAGTGGACGTTTCATCCGTCACTCACGCCGCATTACTAGAAACGAAAGAGCTAGCACGTAAAGAGAAAAAGAGCGAGAGAGAGAGGGCGTAAAAAGAGGAGATGCATGCAAAGAGTTCTTCTCGGCCACCCTGGCGTGAACGGCAGCCGTGCCGTGGAGAGTTTCTTTTCTTTTTTTTTTCTGGACTGGAGGGCTCCACGTCGCAGCCGAGGAACAAACTTGGCGCTCGGCGGCAGCTCGTTGCCTCTGGCACCAGGCGGCGCTAAATCTCTGGCCTCTCGAGGGGTGCTTCTCCCTTTTCAAGGAAGAGCTGGCGAGGAGTTCTCGTCCCGAAAGTGAGCCTGGCTTTCTAAGCCGTCGGTACGCGTTCAAGAGGAAGCAGATGCATGGGGCTGAAGCGAGGAAGACGAAGAGCGAGACGGTGGCGATGGAAGGCGACGACGAAGGACGAGGACTTGTCGCGAACACTTATAAGGGTCCTTTTAGGGCGATCGCGTGCCCAGAGGCTGTCATTTTTTTTTTTCGGCATAGTAAGGCAAGCTACTCGTTGACAATAGGGGTAAACAGCTTTTGGGAGCTCCCAAAAGTTTTGCGCAAGAGCAAAGCTAAGACTAAAAGAAGGCGAAAAAAGAAGAACAAAACGAAACCAAGCAGCCTAAAAAGGGCGCACGTAAGTATCTGCAGAGACAAACTTTAGTGAAGGGTCGAGATCCTTAGAGTGAACCGTCGAGTCGCACCACTCTTCGCAGTCATTGTTTGGCTGGTATACGGAGAGCGCGGCGCGCAGTCGCAAGGATCGTCAATAGATTAGGAAGCGCACGGCCAGCACGTTTTGACATTCAGCATAAACCCTATACACAAATGCGACTGATGTACCCAACAGGCACTTTGAATAAAGAAGAAATTCCGCACATACAACAATCAGGAGAAGCGTTAAATGAAAAGTGATAACCAGTCGAAGCAATTTGGAAAAGAACATCGCCTAAAGCGTCGTTCTTACGGTGCTCGGGGAAACGTGTGATAGCTAAGTGGGTCTGCATTTCAGGCGTCTCGCACTATCAGCCTCACAAGTGAAGAGATGCAAGCGACCCTAAGGCTCGTCGCAAGGCCTGTGGCCAGTTATCGCAGCCTCGTTCACTTTTGTTTTTGCCTATTCTTCGCGCTTCTCCCGCCAGTTGGGCGCTTTCATCTCCAATTTTATTTTTATCGTCCCTCGCTCCGCAGCCATATTTACCGTTTCTCGAAACGCTGCAGAAGCGCAGTTGTGGGCCCCAGCAATTATTGCTCCGGAGAGTCATTCGCTGCTCGAATAAACGGGCGTTGTCTGGGAGGCCGCAGCTAAAAACGCCATACCCGGAGGAAGCCATTTATTTGGTTTATTTTTTTCTCTCTCTCGTCTATTCCATTCTGCGTGCATCCCAGTCGAGCATCGCCTCTTCTTCGCCGCGGAAAGAAACAACACTCGAACAGAGAAAGGCGCCGCTGTGCGCCCGAGAGATACCACAACACTCGCGACGTGCCAGCATTTCGTGTCGTATATACGACGACGACGACTACGACGCGTCGTGGAGCAACAAGCCGAGATGGGAAACGACGGGCCAAGAACAAAGCCGCCGCCGCAACACAAACACGACACCACGCTTCGGGGTCCGAGATGGGTTCGGGTGGGATACGTCTTTTTCTCTCGCTTCGCGAGAAAAAAAGTTGCCAAGCTGCCACTTCTGGCTACGGCGCCATACATTCTCCGCCGCGGCCTCTCTACGCTCGTGCGTAGCCATAGTGGCCCCCCACGCCTCGTCTCCTTACCAGCGCACCCTGTTCCTTAACCCTAACCACCCCTTTTTTCCCTCCCCGCCTGTCACGAATTATATCCCCTTCATTTCGTTCTCGTCCCGGTTCTCTTCTCGCGTTACTTTATTGCCAACTGGGCTGACGAGCAACGCGACGACATTTCCTTTTGTCTCCCGTGTTTGCGCCCTGCTTTCGCTATGGTAATCGCGCGAAACGTCCGTGATTGACGTTCTTTCTGCTCGGCTTCCGGGTCACTCTGCCAAATTGAATAAACGGGACGCAGCAGCGCGAAGAAGAGGGAAAAAAAGAAGAAAGAAACAGCGAGGAAATGGAAAGCTGGGCAGAACGGGTCGACGTGAGATTAAACGGCCCTTACTTACTTCCTTAAGAGATCCCGTCTTCCGAAGGGCCTATCCCCAAACACGCGCGAATCAAGTCAGCCGGCGACACGAATAGGATACACTGCAGCTCCACCGTCTCTTCGTTGAAGTGGACTTCGGATAAAGCTTCGCGGAGAAATATCTGAAGCGAGCACGAGCACCCAGGAAGCGGAACTCACACTTCGAATTTCGTTTCATCCGGTTTCTGCGCGTCGCAGCGAAAAGTGGCGTTCGAAGCGGGATCCGCGGGGAAGGTTGCTCGCCCACGCCTTGCGATTGACGGAACTATTAGAAGCACGAAAAAAAAGAGAGAGAGAGAGAAAGGTGCGTCAGCAAGCATAGTCATTCGGTCTCATGCTGTGACCAAGGTTCGTATGCATAGAGAAAAAAAAAACACGCTGATCAGGAAAATAACGCTAAGTGAAGCTGGCCTACATCTTTTCTTTCCCTCTTTCTTTCTTCCTATACTTCTTTCTTTCTGTTTCTTACTTTCTTTCCCAATGCACAATGATCCCTTCCAACCTTCTCCTTCCTCCACGCCAGGAACGAGATCTCAATCCGCTCATCATTTATGTTCCTATGGGCAGGAAATACGGTCACGCGTGCATAATCCAGGCAACTATGAAACGCGGCAGTGCGAACTGACATTCGACCTCGATATAAGATAAGATCGCCATATCAGAAAGGGCTTATCATCGAGAAGCCCACACTCGAAAGAGCATTATTATTCGAAAAACAAAATAAAACAAAAAACCACGCACACAAATCTGTAGGTGACCGGTGCACATTTTGTGGCCACGTTGTTTTTATGTTTTTTGTGCTCCTTCGCCAATGACGTATTTCTTGCACAAAACGTGCGGCTACCGAAATCTGCGTAGGCTTTCTGCTCTCCCATAGTAGAATATAAAGTACTCTAAATCGTGAAACACTTTTTCTAAACACAATTCTTAACAAGCTTTCTTTGAAAAAAAAAAAAACGCCAGCATAGTCACAGCGGGTCCCACCGCTTTCTTGTAGATTTCGCCTTCTGACTGTTCAGACATTCTTAAGAATTCATGAATCACCATTACGACATTCAGAAACAGCCTTTATTTCCACCCCAAAATAATTTTTTGCAGCTTGATGGCCGCGATTTCACACGCCACAAATTATATTTGTGCAAAATTTACTGGAGCCTCTAAACGTACGTATATGCGACATCATGCCGAGTCGTGATAATTTAGCCCCGGTGAAAATTCAATTCGACGACATTTTCCCTAATAATGCCAAATTTTTCCCCATAACATTTTGGACGGTTTACTACAAGATCACCTGCGCCGTATTACAACGAACGTTATTATTGCTACAGACGCATCGCAACACGACGAAAAGTCAGGGGTTGGTATTTTCAGCCCGATTTTAAATTGGATTTATTCGCTTCGACTACCAGATTTCATACCCGTTTTTGTGGCTGAGTTTCTGGCAGTATATAGTGCTCGCCTTACGCAAGTTAGATATAGCAATTACAACAGCTGTCATAATAACAGATTCCCCATCTCTCTGTGCGGCACTTTCTGTTGGTGCTGATAATCACGTAACAAAGGCGTTCCGTGCACTAGTACCTGCGCATTTGAAAAAAGTACGATTAGTTTGGGTGCCTGGACATAAAGGTTTGTTTCTAAATGAAATAGCCGATTCCTTAGCTAAGTCGTCAATCAGCCAACCAATTCTACCGCTCTGTCCATCATCCGCTTATGTGAGTGCTGCTCGGTTCCGCAGACGTACGCTTATGCAAGTCTTTAAAGGTTCAGCACTAACAAACTCTACAGAATATAGCCATTTATTATATCCCTGGCGAAGACTTTTGCCGCACTCGAAAACAAGAAGTAGCTATCACAAGGCTGCGTTGCCGGATACCAAATCTAAATTTCTACAAACACAGGTCTGCTCAGGCACCTTCGCCACTGTGTGCATTCTGTGATGAACTGGAAACAATAGACCATTTATTTTTGACCTGCAGGCGGTTTAACACATTACGAAAAACTCTATTAGAAATACCTTTACGTGGTGTTGGTATGGACTTATCTCTGCCTGTCATTTTGTCTTTCGGAGCTTCCGTTTCTGGTTTCTCTAATGCGACAGTATGCGCGGCCGTCCGGGACTATATTGATGAAACTAATAGGTTGACTAATTAACCAGTTTCATTATCCTAACATGACCACATAATTATATACGTATAAAATCAGATTATTGCTCTATTCTAAGAATAAATTCGTTTATGTAAATATTTGTATGCATTACATTAAGCACCACACTTTCCTAGGCTATCGGTAATCTTTCTGTTAAACCTTCATCATTCCAAATCTGAACAGTAAATTTTAAAACCACTCGATTCTTGGCCAATCCCCCACAGTTGGTATGCGCCACTAACAATAGGAGAACAACAACAACAACAACAGCGAAAGCTAGAAGAGCGGCCTTTCAGAGCTTTTTAAAAACACTTAATGGGTAACTACTGCAAGCACACTTGCTTGATACCCACTACGGCATTAATAATAAGCTTCTGAGTAGTAGGCCGGCATTCGCTATGCTATTTTTGTCATTCTTCTGAAAATCCGCTTATAAGAAATTTCCGCTTATAAGGAATTTTGTGCCTATCGTTCATGCAGTAGCTCACGACGATGAGGAATTTTGGCTGAAGTGGGTATGCGCCACAGTTTATAGGTAAACAAGAACAAGCTTTTGTAATCTGTTGGAGCATTGGACGGCCCACTCGTAACACTATTCGCATTGAGCGACAATTGGTTTTTCTTTCGCTGTTTTAGAACGCTTTCAAGTCATATTAACGGGATTGCTTTCCCGACATCAAGCCTGCCTAAGGTAAGTTTGCCAACCAATCACAAGCACCAACGTGACACCGACTGCTTGACGCAGAGGTAAAATTTTTTGCGTATACGCTGATGATGTAGCAGTGTGTTGTACCACGAAAGAAGAAAGTGTACAGGAGACATTTGGCGTTGTCAAAAAGTTTGGAGAAATTACAGGAAGTAGGGTGAATAGAGGAAAATGCCTGGGGCTTTGGCACGGAGATTGGACAACCCCAGATATATATGCTGACGTTCAATCGTTTAAAACTCCAGTAAAATACCTAGGCGTGCCTTTCCAGCACTACAAAGATACTAATGACTACTGGACGGAACAAATAAAAGAAACGAGTGAAAGGACAGTGCAGTGGAATGGTAACTGTCTCTCAATGTTTGCCAGAGCCACTGTATGCAACGTATTATTAATGAGCAAATTATGGTATGTGATACAGGTTTTGTGTTGATCACGAGTACGCGTGCTGCATAAAATATGTGCTGTCATTGTATGGGGGTCCACTTGGAAAAGATGTAGCAGGACGAATCTGTTCCTAAGAGTTAAACAGGTAGGACCAAGACTGTTACATCTGTTCGTGCGACAACTAGTTAATCGTTTTTTTTTCTTTCAAGATGCTCAACACCGCTTCTTGAGAATCGTATATATGCCAGTTTCGCTTTTGTCTTGTTTTCAACAACTTTGTGGTTTACACTGCAAGCATGTCCGGAGCCATGCGAAGTTTCTTTAAAGAAGTTGCGGACAGTGTCCGCTTCTTGTCAGTTCAGTTTTCCAATGAATACCTGTTTTCGGTCGGGCGAAAGAAATTGCATAAAGACAAATGCGACCTGATTTTTCTGGTTCATATGTATAGGTTACTCAATAATGGGGGAGAGGTCAATGATGTTCTTAAGCGTGTTAAGAAAATGCAAATTCAGCCAAGTGCAAAAAGCCTTTTTTTTTTAATTACACATGGACACGTTACCAGTAAAGCCCTCTTTAGAAGATAGAGTATTTTATATTCCATGGTGTTCGAACTGTTTGATCTGTCGAAAGCCGGAAACGATAGATCACGTTCTTTTGCATTTGTGGGGAGGGGTCTACTTCTGTGATGTTTTACAAAGAACTCTAAAAAAGGAACTTCCCTTACATTCACTGGGTATCAGGTTTTTAACAGTAGAAGAAGAGGATGGACTGCCTTTTGATCTTATAATGCTGCTTGTCCTCCATTGTCTATGGCGGGCTAGAATGGCCGGTTACTACTGTGACCCTGACAGGCATCCGGCGCGCGTGCTTTTCCACGAAAGCATTGTTCGATACATTGATATACTCAAACAACAAGACTTTGTTCAGAAATGGCTCTCCTGCGTTGAACCCCTGGTGAACCTAAATGAATTTTAGCCCTGTAACCACTAATAGTTCCGCGACTGTCTTGTCATCGGTTCTGTTGTGTATATTATTGTTCATAACGACCTATACTATTGTTTGTACCAAGTGAAAAACAGCTAATAAATAAATAAAAAAACAGCGTAGCTCAGCAGTAGAATACTGCGCTGGCGACCAGCGGATACGGGTTCGAGCCCCACTGTGTGTTTGGTGCTAGGTGTGCCAACAAGTCACAAGCACCAGCGTAGTTCAGTGGTTGAATACTGGGCTGACACCCAGCACACCCGGGTTTCGAGCCCCACTCTGTCTTTGGTACTAGGTTACGGACACCGGCGCGTGACCCGAGTTGTGATCTCAACAGCTTTCGCTGTAAAAAATGGCCAATCTTTCACTAATGAAGCCGTGCCAGGCTTGAAATATTGAAACTGGACGATTCTCAAGACTAAAACTGGTTGCTTCTGGGTCGCTCTAGGTCTCAGCCAGGTGACGCAGGTTGTTTCTAGGTTGTTACTGTGCTATAGGTCTCAGTGCAGAGAGGTCCGAGTTAAAGAACAGCCAGTCACAGACACGAGGCGGGCACGTCGTTGACCTTCAATCACTTCGGGTCCTTCTCGCAACCGCTATTGCCTTTTCCCGTTTTTTGTAGTTTCTAGTGCGGAGGAAAGGGCGGTTTCTTC
This sequence comes from Rhipicephalus microplus, assembly GCF_043290135.1. Lineage (NCBI taxonomy): Eukaryota > Metazoa > Arthropoda > Arachnida > Ixodida > Ixodidae > Rhipicephalus > Rhipicephalus microplus. Next base: position 28,132,883 of record NC_134704.1, on the reverse strand, counting down.
AGCTCACCGCAGTCACTTCGCAGCGATTCGTTGCGCTAACGTATTGTTGCCTTCCTATTTTTTTAGCGGAAGTGGGACTTACCCAACTTCTGTGGCACACAACCATTTAGGATGAAGATAATCATTTAGTACGGACTGAACAACGAACTATTGTTAAACCGCTTCGCTCTTAAAACTCGGAGGGCGCTTGAAGTTTGCGTTCAGGATAAAGCATGATTGCGTAATTGGGAACCGCTCACATCGCCTTCTCAGTCGCTAGCGTAGCTTCGCTTTTCGGTGGACGCCACGCCGTGAGGAAAAGAACACACATGCTCTCGACATTGGCCGCAACATTCCTGCTGCAAGTACAGTTGCGAAGGGCCCAGTCTGCCATAATTATTTATTTTGTCGACTGGCGAAGCACCTGGTGCTAGGCCGTTAGGCAGCAAGCGCACCCCCGAATCTATACTCTTGGTTGGTGCTGTTGCTCACAATGACAAATTATGCTTTAGCACTCTTCAAGTTGTGGGCTTTAAAAACCATCCATAAGCAGCGCTATTCCTTTATTTTTGACCCCTGCTGCGATTCTACCCTTGTGTCACAATAAAATACATGCGTAAAAGAGGCTGCTCGCACTGCGTGGTATTCACGCATCCTTTTTTTTTTCTTTTTCAAAACAATTTTGTAGGCACTGGCGTACGTGGTTCGGTATTAGAAATCATGCTTGCCCCGAGGAAGTCCTAGCTTCGATTTCCACTCTGACACAAGATTTTTATTATTTTGCGTATACCTAGAATGTTAATTTGCGGGCCACATCAATTTTTCGCTCATAACAGTCGCCAGGATATTTGCCGAAAAATATCCTTAACACTACCGGGTTAAGATTGAATGTTCGAGCTGAGCGAGCAGAATTTCACATTCGGACAACGCCGCAGCCTATATGTGCTTTCGCTTTTTCAGAAGTGGAGCGGGCTCGCATACTGATGCAGCTTGCCTGCGATAAATGGGCTATTTTTTTGTTATCGGTGCCATTCGATGTGAAAATGGCGGTATAAGTGCACGATTACCCATTGGTGAATCCGTCTCGAAAAGGCATTAAGTTTTCCAGGTGCAACATAGCGTTTCCATTTAAAAATTCCGGCGTGCCTCTGAAGTTATACGGTAATCGATAGCGCCAACAGCAGGGCGTTTAACGAGCTTGTGAATTTCGGGAGCGACATTAAAGTATACCAGCAACAGTATGACGACGGGAATCAAACCAGCGCAATCGAGCGTATACCTGAAGGAGCAGCAATGCAGGCTGAATGTACACCATGGCAAATTAAAGGACGCGTTCTATGTGGGACACGCACATCACTCGCTAATTGATTGATTGGTGGGGTTTAACGTCCCAAAACCACCATATGATTATGAGAGACGCCGCAGTGGAGGGCTCCGGAAATTTCGACCACCTGGGGTTCTTTAAGGTGCACATCACTCGCTAATTGCTCAACCCCCGGGTTGATGTGAACGACAGTACTCAATAACAAAACAGGCGGAGAAGTCAGAAAAACTGAAGCTTACCACCCTGTGGATCCTGACGACCGGAAGGAATGCCAAAATCTGTAAAAAAGAAAGAAAAAAGAAAGCCACATTGAGTGGAATTAAAAAAAAAGATAGGGCAAGTTTGTAAAAGAGTAACGAAAACATTTTTGAGCCCTTCAACTACGGTGAAGGTGGCAGCCAGCGCAGCCGGAAGGTTCACGTCGCTTCCGTGCCCTTTCACGCATCTGTGAGTGCTAGCACTTCTTTGATTCGCGATATTCTTCCTCCGAGCGAACGACACTCGTCCGTTACACAACAAGTTCAAAGGGCAACTGCACGCTCATCACAGCACTAGCAACATCTTTTAGGGTATACGTCATGAGACAAAAGAGCCCGGCGGAAAGTGCCACTACCGAGTATCGCGATACACGTGAAAAGTCGTCGGCGGTTGCAAGGGGCATTGAGTTTCGTAAAATTAACTAGAGGGGACACTGGCGCTGCGATCGTTCAGCGACCATATAGGAATGATGGGCAGTACACGCATTTGCCTAGTCCTCGTACTTGTGGACAGCGAATTGTGCTTGCGGCTTCGTTTGTTGCTGTGTTTAGGTTTTGTTTTGAAAGAAAGATTCAACCTTTTGAACTTCGTGACCCGATTTATAAAGGTAAGTCTAAAAGAATAACATGGTGAAGCGCAACCGCTGAGCATTTACTAACATTTGTTTTGTGAGAAAACAGCTTCAAGCCACACGAGAAAACACGGAGCCAAAAGCAGGCCAGAAGTACGAGACGAATGTGTGTACTACTCATCAGTCCTATGCTCGCTGAAGCGCCGTGCGTTGAAGCTCCCATAGACACTAGTGCCGAGCGTTGCAGCTCCCCTAGACACTAGCGTCCAGAGCGCCCACTAGTGTATATTAGGGAACTCTATGGCAAGGGGCACCTGTCAGAAGTGCGCGAAGGGAACCGGTGGTAAGGGTGCAACATGGAAGCGGTGAAGTCGTGACGACGACGCTTGGGCTCTGTAAACGAAGTAGTTTCGCAACAATACTGCGACGCACGTTTCTCGTTTCGATTTTGGTGCATTCGGTTTACACCCACAAAGGCTGCCAGCAATGCTCGGCGCAGACTACACCCCAGTGTTCCGAGAAGCTCCGCGATTGTAGCAGATCGTTTTGTTAAGAATGCGTGCAGGACGCGGACAGCCTAGCTTATTCCAGAGCTTGCGCGACCACTAGCAATAAGGCGGGAAAGTTCGAAAAGACGGTGCGTTCCAACGATGATTAGTTTATTGAAGGCCGACGCTCTGTTCGCTGCTATCGGTGTACGCACAGCGTGCATTGCCCGCTTGCAGTTCGATTTCGGGTTTTCCGCCCACAAGTTCAGCCAAATAAAGGGTTACGTATTTCCAAGTTCTGCTGGAGTCTTCTGCACCGTCACGACTACGTAAAAATACCATTGCTTTCACGGCGACTGCAGAAGTGGGACGTTGAGGTGTGTATGCAATTGAAGCGAGCGAACGAGCAGACCGGAGAGAAGGAAAGCATGCGCGTGTGCAGTACAAGCACCGAAACTTAGCGGTGAAGCCGTCAGAAGGCGCTGCGATGCAATTGGGCTCTAGTTCGGCGCTCTTGTTTGAAATAGCGTGTATGTGCACGTTAGTTTTTCATAAGCAACTGGGAACCACACGTTGCGGAGAAGCTGATGATGGGGCCATTTTTTTACATTTCTTGAAGCCGTGGCATGGCTGCAGCGATCTCGATCAGCGCCAGTCATCAACAGTCAAATTAACTACCGGTCTTCAACGCGTTATAGACATGTCGGTCAGCGACAAGGTAGGCAGGTCACCTGCAAGAACGGAGTACGATTTCACCTCATGGTTGCGTTTGCTAGCCAGACCTAGCACAACTTTGCAATTTAAAAGTAGCATATACTGCAACTATAAATTGGCACACATTAGCATGGTATCTGTAGTTTTGCTCTCGACTGTATATCCATACAAGTGCAAGAGCAGTTATGTGCATAAGAAACAACACTCACTGGTGACGAATTGGTAGATGGCCCGGAATCCCTTGACGCTGGGCGGCCTGCTGCCGAAGCTCTGGAAGATGACGGTCATGCGGTGCTCGTTGGACATGATCTGGTTGGGCAGCTGCGAGCCGCAGAAGTTGTCCAGCCGCTCGCGCTGTCCCTTGATGGTGATGAAGCCGATCACAGAGTCCACGTTCTCGCACCTGCGCCAGGGCAGGAGCACGTATTTGCAGATCGCGACGCTCGGCGCGAACAGCCACAACGGAAAGCCTGACAGTAGCATTTCTAGCCCTAAAGATGGCCGCCCTGGCTAGTCTGTGCACAAAGAAAATTCAGAGCCGTTAGACTCAATGCGAAGCTGCACTGCTAGCGGAGATGCGTGGTTCGGCCATGGCAGTATCGCTGCAAGTTTCACGCTATCACGTGTACACTGTCGTGCTTTATGAAAGGGAACACGCAAACGCGTGGCCTCGGTGGCTGCCTACAGCACCATCAACCGACAAGCGAACAAAGCACGTTCGCTTTCAGCGTCATCTATGGCCAAGCAAGATAACTAATCATGGCCGGTAGACAAGCGCTGCTAGATTACGTTCCCTCTCCAGCCGCGCGGCGAGTGATATCGGGTGATTACTGCAGCCTGCGCCGTGGTAGCACATAACGTTTGATATGTTGGCAGCGAACTACGCACCGCAGGCCAGAGCAGAGAGGGAGTGCAATTTAGCAACGCTTGTCTGCTGGTCATAACTCGTTATTATTTTTTTTGGCAACAGATGACGCTGAAGGTGAACGTGTTTTCTTTTGCTGTTGGTTGATGGTGCTGTAGGCAGCCACTGCAGAGCGCAGGCCACGCGTTCGCGTGTTCCCTTTCATAAAGGACGACAGTGTACTAGAAGCGCCGCACCGTGCTGCTGTGCTAATGCGGAGGTCGACTTAGATTCACGGCTCGATAAGTGACGCTGAATGACTGTATACGACAAACTTACCGGAGTAATCCTCAAAAATTCTTATATTACGTAAGGGCATTTCATCACCACGGGTCCGTCTCTCACAACAGGGATCAAGGGAATGAAATGGCGACCACCAACCGATAAGCGCAAGAATACCCCGCTTGGTTCACTTACACGACATGGGCCCCACACGTTTTTCATATTTGAAAACGCCCTAATCAAGCATTTTGTTTTTGTCGCGTGCTGCCGATAAGGACATTCCTATCTAACTAAAACGGGTGAGTTGAAGAGTGTCTTACGGAGCAGGTCCAAATGAGCCGATCCAGGCAGAAAGAGGTATTGCAAAATGATTGTCATCATCCCCATGCATAGCAGATATATGTGATGCACATCAGCGCTCCCACTGGGCACGTGCCAACCGCGAACAGTGCGAAGTAGTCATGATGCAATCAAATACTTGTCTCACCATTCGGTCACGTGTATATATACTAAAACGGCAGATTTGCAACGAAGGATTCATACAGCCACATTGCTGTAATGATAAAGACTTCAAACGATGAGGCGCGATGTAATGATTCAGCTCTTTTTCGAATCAAATTTTGCCCAACAGAAATAAGTAACACTCACAGTACAACGACAGAGGCGAGAGCAGTCGTCCATCGTAGAAAACACCATCGTTCGCTGGAACACGTCGGCTTCTATAAATGCTTTAATGTAGCACGTCCCAGCGTTATTGATGGTGGGTGGGTGGTTGTCCGGCAAGGCGCACATTAGTGCGCAGTGGCTACAGATGTAATTTCCAAAGCGTGCTAACCTATTGATTGATTGATTGATTGATTGATTAATTGATATGTGGGGTTTAGCGTCCCAAAACCACTTAATGATTTTGAGAGACGCCGTAGTGGAGGGCTCCGGGAATTTGGACCACCTGGGCTTCTTTAACATGCACCGAAATCTGAGCACACGGGCCTACAACATTTCCGCTTCCATCAGAAATGAAGCCGCCGTAGCCGCGATTTGATCCCGTGACCTGCGAGCCAAGTACCTTAGCCTACCACGGCGGGGCTAACCTATTGGCGTCATGCATACTAACCATGTGACATATTCGTAAACATTCACGGTAGTAATTAAAAATAACAATAATAACAATAGTTGGGGTTTTAATAATAATATTTTCATTGAGTTTAACGTCCCAATTGATTACTATATGATTATGAGAGACGCCGTAGTGGAAAGCTCTGGGAATTTGGACCACCTGGGGTTCTTTAACATGCACCGAAATCTGAGCACACGGGTCTACAACATTTCCGCTTCCATCGAAAATGAAGCCGCCGTAGCCGCGATTTGATCCCGTGACTTGCGAGCCAAGTACCTTAGCCTACCACGGCGGGGCTAAAATATTGGCGTCATGCATACGAACCTTGTGACATATTCGAAAACATTCACGGTAGTAATAAAAACTAACAATAATAACAATAGTTGGGGTTTTAATAATAATATCATCATGGGGTTTAACGTACCAAAACCACGATATGATTATGAGAGACGCCGTAATAGAAGGCTCCGGAAATTTCAATCATCTAGTGTTCTTTAATGTGCCCTGCCATCGCACAGTACATAGGACCCTACAATTTCGACTCCAGTGAAATGCTGACGCTGCAGCCGTGATTGAACCTGCGATCTACGGGTCAGCAGCCGAGCGCCGTAGTCCCTAATCCACCGTGACCAACAATAGTTGAGGTTTTACGTCCCCAAACAACGATATCACTATGAGAAATGTTGTAGTGAAGGGCTCTGGAAATTGAGACGGTCTGATGTTCTTCAACGTACGCCTAAATCAAAGTACACGGGACTGTAGCATTTGACCTTTCGGCCGCCCCGGCGAGGAGGTCATTAAAACGCGCGCGAGAGAACATTTACGGGAGAGACTCAACAGCGTATAGGGTAACCGCTAAAAGTTTACATCGGCGAGGTACACCTTAATAAAGAACTCATGAAAGCGACAGCGTAAAGCTCTTTGCGAAGCCTCTATCCTAAAGCCCACTGGGATACAACATAAAAGAAAGCTAGAGAAAGGAAGATTCGCGGAGGTCACGAACTTCCACAGCCGCAATGCGTCTGTGCTGCGCACCGATGAGCTGGGCCGGCAGTGCAATCCTCTTTTTTTTATCGCTTTCTTTTTGAAACCACGGCCTGCCATCAAGCTTTGAAAAACCCCCGCTGTGAAGAGTGCCCCTGGGATGGGGTGTCGCCACTTGGGTATCGCCGAGACCATACCGCACGCTTGCGTGACGTCTTCCTCCTCGGGATTCGTTTCCCGACCCCGAGGCCATAATCCGCTTAGCCTCACACACACACACCTGTGCTCACTGTACACCACCAGACTGCACAAAGCAAGGCTTACTCCCAACCTTTCCGCCCGATGCACTCCATCCCGAATTCCCGAGCTCGGGTCTCTGTATAATCTTCCGTGAATCCTCGGCCCCTCTCGCTGCTCATTAGAGTGCTCTCTATCTTCTCTGGCCACACGATGCATCATTTTACGACGACGGGGCGGCTGTGACGCCGTAAGTGTGCAGTTCTATGGGCAGCGGTGCGTGGCGATTACGAAAGTCGGTAATCGCGGTTATACTGCTGCGAGCGCGGTGGGCGTCGAATTAACGCGCACCTGAGCTCAGTCTCGTGCTGATTTGCTTTTGGGCGATGCTCACTCGGCTTTGGGATGCCCGCAGAAACCGACATAACGGAACAGCTACGAGTGATTCCGTTTGACAGGCAGCGCTTTTTAAGTCTCGTATGACGGTGAGAAACGGAATAAAGAGAGTCAACGGCCGGTGATCGGACAATTTCGGCATGAAATGAATAGGTACCACGAACCCGCCAGATAGCACTGCTGCTATTTGATCTTCAAGATGTGCCTACGAGAAGCGCCTGAACGAGAACAAAAGCACAAAAACGGAGAAGCGCATCTTGAGTCGCATGGTTGAAGTTGGTAGGCGAATACCTGATGTACCTAACGCTGCGTGTAATTTGTGCTACGTGTCTAATTTGATGTAAAGGTACGTGTATTTGCACCGAACTGTGACCTCACTCAGCCATTTTAAAATGGCCGTCGCTCACGCCACCCTCTTGACTACCCATAGCGCGTGCGTCGTTCAGAATATACTTTTTTTACGGCGATGGCTGTCATGAGATGACAACAACAACCATTTTTGGCGTCGTACTTGTCCACCGACACCACCGCCGGTGTCCGAAACCGCAAGCGCACGAAATAAGAAAAAAAGGAAAACAACGTGATTCGAACTCATGCCCTCTCCATGCTAGTCGAACATTCCACCACAGAGCCTCACCACTTTTTTTTTCTTCATAGACAGAGCCAGTAAAGTGCTTGGAAAGCCCTTGCAAAAAGACCCTATGCAGGCTTCCTGACGGAAAAGGAATCGCATTAACATGCACAAAATTGCGTTAAATAATAGAAATGACAATGCCACTTGCGTAACAAGTGGGTCGTTGAATGCTTCCGACTAATTACGAAAGACTCAGCCATAATTGTTCATTGTCATCAGCCACCGCTTCAACAAATTGATTGATTGATTTGTGGGGTTTAACGTCCCAAAACCACCATTTGATTATGAGAGACGCCGTAGTGGCGGACTCCGGAAATTTCGACCACCTGGCGTTCTTTAACGTGCACCCAAATCTGAGTACACGGGCCTACAACATTTCCGCCTCCATCTGAAATGCAGCCGCCACAGCCGGGATTCGATCCCGCGACCGGCGGGTCAGCAGCCGAGTACCTTAGCCACTAGATCACCCTGGTGAGGCCCGCTTCAACAAAGTTCACACGGTGTCCTACACGTTATTAGCGGGTACCTCGCTTATCCTCAGAATGATGAATAACGGCATGGTGGACGGCTTCTCTACAACACAAAAATCACGATGACGTGCGGAGTAGCGGGTACCTCGCAAGTGTAGTTAAATTTGGAACACCATTAACATGTGTAACAAAGCGTGTTAGGTGAGTATAAAACAGTGCCTGAGCGCCACACAATGAAAATTACGAAACTAGTAGGCCGTTTAAAAGTTTCAACCTATTACGAAGGGCTAAGCCATAACTCTTCATCGTTATCAGGTGCCGCATCAACAAATTGCACATAGTGACGATGTGTAAGCGGGTACTTCGCTTATCTGCAGATTACCGAATAATGGAGCACTGGGTGTTTCCCTACTTCACAAAAAAAATGATGAGTTTTGATGTAGTGGGTGCCATGCATGTGTACCTTCAGTTCTGGCCCAGAAAGTTCACAAAAGGCCCCCGAAAAGCCGCTCTTCATGCTCTCGCTGAGACTGGGCTGCGCTTTGCGGAGAAGACTGACATTTTTTTTTTCAGACCTCATCGCATGCTGCGTTATTAACCTTGGTAGCGACTACGCATTAATACGAAGAAAAAATAAACGAGGACACAGCGGCCTCAGCGCACAGAACGCAGCTATGTACTGATAAAAGGAAAAGAAGGCGCATATAAATACAAACAAAAACTTCAATCTTCGGCGAGTCATTTTCCGCCCTCGTTAAGGGTGTTCTTTTTCTGACAAGGGACATGACGGTGCGTCAGAAACAGGAATGTATAGCGCTCACCACAAAAACTGTAAAAAAAGAGAAAAAGTTAAGAAGTTGTTTCTTTTTCTGCTGTATTTTTTTGCAGCTATCACAAGATTAAGGCACCGGTGTGATTTTTCTTTGCTTTTTTCGAGATGCAGGCAGTAATTTTACGACGAAGAAAGATTCATTAGGGAGCAGGGATGAGGAGGGATGACGATAGGCATATGGCAGTGCTTCACCAGTTAAAGAGAATGAGAAGCGTACCATGCAGCATCCCGCGAAAACTGAAGAAACAAAAGCAGGACTGGCGAAGAATAGGACACTTGAAGCAGCTTAGCGGTGTCGTAAAGTAGCATGTAACGAGCTCAAGCATGATCGCTGTGTTTTTTTACATTTTTTTGTTCTAAACTTGTTCGTTGCATCTATACTGACAAGAAAGTTTCACATTCCATACATGGATGGGACATCGTGTTTGTGTAGTTGTTTTTGATCACCCCGACCGAGGTAGCTGTTGGATGCGCTAACGCAATTCATTATCGTGCTGTTCGGCCGATCCACTTTCGCTTAAGTCTTTTTATTGGATCAATGTCCGCGATCGCGAAAGCAGGGAAAAAAATGAGGCCGGTAACAATAATCCCATAAAACTTTGGCTGGAAAGCTCGCTGAATCCATTCAACTCGGGTTTTCAAGAGGCAACATTGCAAGAAAACTCTCTCCTCCTCTCTCTCTGTTGAGGAAAAATTGAAGGAATTTCAGAATGAATTTAATGAGAGAAAATATCAAATGTCGACTAACTGACGTGTGGCTATTAAGAAAGAAAGCTTAGCAATAAAAGAAAGTATTCTGCAGAAACAGATAGTAAGGTTGGACGTAAGGTTGGACGATAGTAAGGTTGGACGGAAGAAGTTGTCCTTCAAGCGTATAACCTTAATGAAAAGCAACACATAATGAAGCCAATGAATGTATAGAGAACGGTGAATGCACCCTTTGAATTGTATTGAAATAATTAGAATATGGATGTGAATAAAGTAAAGCGGATGACCCGCCGCAGTAGTCTGGTGGCTGGTGTGCTGCACCTGGTGACCCGCAGGTCGCGGGATCGAATCCCGGCTGCGGCAGCCACACTTTGAATTGAGGCACAAATGCTTGATGCTCGTGTACTTGGGTGTAGATGGTAAAGAACCCAGGGGTCAACATTTTCGGAGCCCTCTGCTACGGCGTTTCTCATATTCATATGGTGGTTTTGGGAGGTCGATTCCCAGCCGTTATATGAAGTAAAGCGAACGAAAAGAGAACGGATCGAGCCTACGACCTTCGCATTACACGCCCGATGCCCTATCAATTAATATGCGGCGGCGGTCGTCTTCTCGTACTCTTTATCGTGTAATTATGCGCATGCAAACCTGGGGAGTGTTAGTCAACGTCTCTAAAAGCAGTGACAGCGAGTGTGGACCATGGTTGTTTACTGTTGCACGTAGCACGCGATCTTTTAACGAGCAGACAGCTGTCCAATAAGCTCTCACATGCTACGCGAAGGCACCAAGTCTGCCGATGTGAGACGCTAGCTATGAATAAAAAAAAATGAAAAGTGAAACTTCGGAGCTTGTTTTTGTTGGTTGTATACTGTTGTAGGTTGTTGGTTGTAGTTCGTTGTACTTTGCAAACGGTGCCATCTTTCGGGGGGAGGGGGAATCCTGTGACGTAGGAAAACAGTGACTGATGGTAAAGGCTGATGAAAAAGAAGTGAGAATGGAATAAACATAAGGTATGAGCCAGGCCGCGTCTCCCAGTCATCATAGCGTCACACGCACACATATATAAAAGAGCTCTGAAAACTTCCTGCTCTTTCTGCAAGCGCAAGTGGCACAAAGGTACCAGGACATCGAAACAGAGGAATCTTACGAAACATTTCGGATTGACCAGATGTGGACACGTAACAGCTTCTCGTTGAATTTTAAAGCTCAGAGCCGACACGACCGGAGAAAGTTACGTTTGTGAAAACCGAACGAAATGTGCATACCGGAGAGACGGCAACTGCATGTGGAAACACTGCGCTTGCCCTGGCGGGTAAGCTCATAAAGTGTGCCTGACTACAGATTACCCAACTCTTTATGTCGTACTAAAACATCACAAACCTGCGCCATTCAATTCAGTTTGCATACTTGAACCACACTTTGCTACTCCGAGTAAGTTAAGCAGGTGGCGGGGGGGGGGGGGGGGGGGCTCTTGGAACATTGAGCTAGCCGTTACGCAAAACATTGTTACGTAAACGTGCCTGTTATCTGCATAAACCCGCGGTGTTCTTGAGCGCCGTTTTCGGGGGCTCTTTTCGCGGGTTCTGACTCAAGTTCTAAGCACAGTACCTTTTGAAGAAATTCGGGCGCTCGGGGGGCTGTAGAGGTAATTTTAAAAATCGCCGTCATTGTCATAAGAAGTGTGGAACTTGTTACACGTACAACTTATGCAAGGCTGTTACGTTATGCTAATATGCGGATAAATTATGCCCAATGTAAAACCGAGAAAGTAAAGAGAGAGCGAGTGAGAAACACGGACAGCACTTTTATTTTGGTGGCAGCTTGTACAGGTCCAATCTCTGTTTTCTTTTTTTTAAAATTGTGTCTGACGTAGACATTACTGATTTAATGAATTTAGCATAACATTTTGGTTGCTTGGTTGTAACAATGTAATTTTCACACACACACACACACACACACGCACACACACACACACACACACACACACACACACACACACACACACACACACACACACACACACACACACACACACACACACACACACACACACACACACACACACACACACACACACACAAGCACGCGAAGTATACGGTATACCAGAGGAAGTAGACAACAATGTGCGCACTGCGGGAAGAACATGATAAATCACTGACTTGCCTTCACATCTACCTATATAGCGCATCCTGGAGGTGTCAAAGTACGTCGTCCTGTTGGCACTTGTAAATGTGCTTGCTGTACAATAAAAAAAGACATCCTGTATAACGTTGATGCACATGTCCTGTTCCATTCTTACAGCGAGAAACTACACTAACAAAAATTGCTCGATGGTCCCAGACGCTCACAGAGAGGCGATTTTCGCCAACTTCGCCAACGTGCTCGCCTCGCAGATTCTCTCCGCAGACACCGACGAGTATACTTGCGGACAGCCTTGAAGTCCACCATGTGCATAAAATTGAGACGGTGGCGGCTCGAGGCGCGACTCCAAGCGACAGGTCCATTGTCGAGCGGCCGTCGGAGGAAACTTTCGAGTGAGGACACGATGGAGGCTTATTATTCGCTCTCTTTGCGTGACGAGTCATCCTTCATGAGACACGCCGAGCAGCTCGCGATGACGGGCGAGGCGACGATTCATTTGTTCGCTGAAGCGCTGACGACGGCAGAGCCACTCTTTGGCGAGTGGCTTGTAGTTTCGTGATGTAAAAGAGCTACTCCGCGAATAAGAAGGAATATGCGGCACTTAAAAGAGCCTCGGATACTGAGTAGTATATCACGCTTTAATAATACTGCGCAGGGTATTTCTCCAAGTGACGCAAAGCGCCCGAGACAGTTCCCCAGTCGTCCTATAACCACGTATCACAGTAGGTTACAGACCAGGTTTCGTAAGCTGTTATATATACGCGCTTGTGTTCGCGATAAAAGGATAAAAACAACAACAAAAGGGGTGAAGAAATAATGTTAATGTGTAGAAAAGCACGAAACAAAAAACTGAGGAGCTGCAGGTTTGATGTATGCGTAAATCTACCTAACAGTAGAACGTCATACTTGCGAATAATATCAAATAAAGTAGCAGTTGATGGCATGGGTAGCCTATGCCGTAAAGTGCTTTGAGTAATTGAGATGTCTAGTTCAAGAGAAAAAAAGTTGTCTTGCGATACAAGATTTGAACCCTTGAACTAGACAAGGTCTGCTTTATGCACATCAGTTGCATGTGTCTGTTAGCCGGTCGTCTATAGTTAAACGTAAAAAGGACGTTCAAAATCAGGGAGGCGACTTGCTGTTGCACCTTGCATGTGTTGCATGAACGACGTGCTTTTGTATGTGCATGTATTTAACCCGTGCAATAAATGCAGTGTAAGTTGAGTGTCTGTCCGTGCAAGCTAACTTAAGCGCGTGTAAGTTAAACCCATGCAAAGTTCAGGCTATGCAGTTAAGCTCGTGCAAAGCCTGTGCAAGGTAAGTGTGCTGCACCCCTATCACATTACTTTTTTTTTGTCATCCATTCTTTTCTGAGTTGTTCCAAATGCCTAACCATTTCTGTGCCAACTTAAAGCGATAACTGTCCGGTGAATTTTCTGTCACACTAGACGAGCGGTGGCACAAAGAAATAAGCGTACAAAACAAGATAAAATTCCTTGCCAAAACAACGTTACAGCTCCCCTCGCCCCCTTACCGCCGCCGCCTTTTGTGGGTGAATCTCATGAATCTCATAACCAGAGGGCTACACAACACAACCAGACCTGTAGAATTTGAACATATCTAAACCCCATGTGGTGCGAAGGGGAGTAGAAAGCTAGTTTATTGATGATAGCAATCTGACATGCCAATTTCGAGCATGAAAGGACATGTTGATAATCGACTGAGATGAATGCATGCACTTATGTGATAGATCAGATGCTCTCTATGAGGGCGACGTCATTTCATATTTTGTCTGTTTAAAAAAAAAAAAAACCTTATGCTAAAAAATTTCTCAAGAGGGCATTTCAGCCAATCACTATGTAGGACATATTGTTAGCGAAGCGGGCTGACCAATCTGAAAACAAGCCTACGAGATAGGAGTTTTGTGAATTCGCCCTCTGGTGCGCAACGCTGCACATATTTAGCTAAAACATTGCCTCCGAGATGGTGGGCGCGCAGCGTGTCGCGCACCCGGCGTCTCAGAGGCCATGGCTAAAAGCACGCATAAGCGCAAGAGACGGGGAAGGGTAGATGTAACGTGCTTTCCTCCTCAGGCGAGCAGCGTGACACATGGCCGTGACGGAGAGTGTCGCGTACGAGGATTACGGACGCGTCAAAAAAAAAAAAAGAGAGCGGAGAGAAATATGTGGGCGGGAAAGACTTGGAGGGTTTCGTCGGATCGAGCCTCGTACGAGAACAGCAAATCCTGGACTTATACGCCAGGACTTTGGCGCTCGTGATAAATCTCCGTCAAGAGTGGCACTCCATGCGCCACTTGGAAGGAGCGCCTGGCGCGCCATCTATCGTGAGTCGGAGCATTCGAGCGTACACAAGCGGCAGCCGGAGAAGAAAGAAAAGGCTGGACGAATGAGCAATGACTCCGCAGCAACGCCAGCGCAGCGAGCAGTAAACAGCATCAACATGCACTGCGCACAGTTCCCGAGAAGAACCGGTGGATCTATCGGACGCCGCATAAAGAGAGAGGGAGAGCAAGATAGCATCGGACGAATTTGCCCAAGGAGTGGGGCCACCAGCCTTCGAGAGGAAGGAAGGCTTTTTTTTTATTTAGTTGCGCGCACAGAAGTTGGTGCTTACTTATTCAGGTGTCGCAATGCGAATATCGAAAGAAAATCGGCGTAATATATTCACCTCCGGTTGTACGTGCTTAAGTGTGATTCATCGAAGAAAAAGTTAGAGGCGCAAATAAAGACCTCAGAAAAGGTAAACCACCAGCAGGAACGACGACGTTGGCATGCTATGTTTCTCTTCTCTTGCGTCTTTATCTGCATACACCAATTTTTTTCATAATAAAGACATATCAACCAGTGGAAGTCAGTACAACGTTGTCTTTTGTCCAGAAAGTGCACAACGGCCCATGAGGTGAAGCTCCTGTTGAGGGACGCGGATTACTGCTGAGGTGTCGCACTCTGATGCAGACACTTGCGGGGCTCACTTTTCTTTTCTATATTCAACAATCCCCCCCCCCCCCTTCCCTGAAATTCGGATTGATTTGGCTTCCGCGGCGTTTCGCAACGCATTATAATGCAGAAATGCGTTATTATTGTGTGAGAGTTAGCAAGATTGCGGAATTTGGCATCGTGAATGACAAACCTAATAGTCGGCGCGTGCCGCAATATTAGTGATGGAGCACGACGATGGCACGAAGGTAATCGCCATTGAATTATCATGTTGGGAAACGCCTAACAGTTCAACAAAGGACGCTGATGCAAAAAGTATTATTTTTTTTTTAGTAATAGTCAAGAAGGCACGCACACTGAACATGATACAGCTGCCATAATATCAATTTCTGGGGTTTCACGCACCAATATGACGATAATATTACGAGGCACGCCGCATTGGGGGACTACGGATAAATATCGAGTACCTTGGATTCCTCAGCGTGCACTTGTACCTAGGCACACGGGTGTTCATTTCATTTTAACGCATCGAAATGGCGATACACCTGCAATCGTGAGAAGACGCCACAGCTGTATATGTCACTAGTCGTACGAAAGAATGACGCGCTACCATGCCATATAAACCAGTAGGGACGCATACTAACGCACCGCCATAGATCTGGGTAACCTGATAGCCTATAGCAGGGTTGCCGTTGGGCAAATTTTAGGGGGAGTCAAACTTCAAGTCAATAAAAGTACGGAAAATAGCCATAGCATTTAATTTTCGTGCTACATTTGTAGCCAAACAGAAGTAAAGCAATGTTTTGAACACAGTTTTTATTAGTAAACAATAACTTCACCTTGAATAGGCGAACACGCAGAAAAAATAGCGAAATACTTCCCCCGCTCACTTGATCTTTAGGGCACAGGTTAGTTGAAAATCATAAAGTTATTGCAACTCCAGTGCTCCTGCATGGAGTTTTTCTAGGATAAACACACTTCTTGCCAGAGTGATTTTAATCCCGTAACTCAATAGTGGCATTAAACGTTCATGTTTTTCCTCAGAGCCGCAGCCGAACTCGACTTAGTAGAGTTATCTCTATACTATAGTCCAGCTACAAGAATCGAACCCTGGTTCAAGATTAAGACTCACCGTGGTGGGTCTACAATGCTCGAATGCCGAGTGCAATGTTGTGGAGTCGGATCCCAGCTGCACAGGTTGGATTTTCGATGGAGGCGAAAACGAAAGATGGCCGTGTACTTAGATTTAGGTGCGCGTCAAAGAACTACGTGTGGGCGCCACTTCCGGAGCCCTCCACGACAGCGTACCTCATAATCATATCGTGGTATCGCAACATGTATCGCAATAATCTCTGTAGATTGGGAGCCCACCTTCATTTCGTTGCGGATATATCGTTTTTGTGGAGTTTGCGCGGGAACACGCGCTGCGCTTCAGCCTAAAAAAATAAAAAAAAGTAGCGCGCAGCGTCAGCATAGACGGTGGGCAGAGTCAGCATCGGGATCGCGAAGCATTTGCTTACGTGGCCGCAACTTGGTCACTCTGTCTCTGCATCGTGCCACACGTTGGGTGCCGCAGTGCGCACCAACCGGCTGGCGGACTGAAAACCTGCACGCGCGCGTCGGCAACCACGACACGAAAGCTTTGAAAGAATGGTTATTCTTAAGGTTTCTGTCATATTTTATCTGCGAGTTATGACGTCTAGTAAATGCGCCAAAATATAGTTTGAAAGTAGTCATGTAGGGAACTTGAAATTTCCATCGCAAGACGGGATTACAAAGTAGTCCATTGGGAGCAAAGTATCAACCAACGCCGATCCTGGCCAGCAGTACACCCTTCACGATGCACATAACTTCACGTGTATCTAGTATACGGTGCCTACCACCTCCCGTGACCGTGTTGCAAGCATGGACGTCGCCACAGTCAGAGTCGATCTGCTTATAGCACAGGTCGCATCTCCAATCTTCAATATCGCGTGATAACATAGTGGCATCCAGTTCACAAATGTGCATTGCCGCGGGCACATGCGGTCCGCCTTCGCTGGTGGCGATGGGTAGCCAGGTTCTTTTGCTTGTATATTTGACACGTGGCGAGATTGAGGCAGCCATAGGAGGAGGTAGCTTAGTGACACCAAACGTATAAAAATAATCGTACGCATCGGAAACGCGGTTTCGAAAACCTGCCCGCTAGCGCAGTCATATTTCCACCCCTAAATCAGTTCTCCAATGAATAAATCTTGCGACATTCAGAGCCACACAACCGGAAACGATTTCCAGCTTACATCAAAATTTTTTGTACCATCTGCTCCTCATATTTTCTACTTGAATAAGTTGCCTAGGGTCGATATATTTTGACAGACCGAGAGGCATGTTAGAAGCAGGTCTCACTTTGAAACTATGGGTACGTAAGAAACCGCAAAAAGAATAAAAAGATGATACACCCGCTAGCTTCACGCCAAAACTCCAACGCTTATCTAAAGCAGTTGCTCGCAATTCTGGGAAGTTCAACTCCCCTTTTATCTCCGTTTCCGTTCCGCGACAGCCGGTCGACGCGTTTGATGAAAATGCGAATCGCCGCGGCATTTCGGAAGTTCGGCATCCCTCTTGGTCAGTCTTCTCCGTGCGCGTGTACTTTACGACGTTCATGCCCGACGGACTGACCGAAATGGTCGGCGGATGACTCCCATATATGAAACTGTGTCTATATATATGTAAAGGAGGCATAAAAGGCAGGCTTTGGTGCTTGTTCACGTGAGACACCGAAGTATATACATTTGAAGCACAGACATATGCGTACATGAGGCAATAATGGTAAAAACGTCTATCAGGTTTAACATAGTAAGAGACAGAAGTGTATATTTCGTGGCACCACTTATACTGTGCAGTATACTGCAGCGCACGTGGCTGCTCGTAGGGCATAGTAAATGTAGAGGTCCTCCTCTAAGTCCTATTCATTTTCAAGCGAAGCATACCAGTCACGGATTTCGTTGGCATCGTTGTCGTATAAATAAAATAAATAAATAAATAGGTAAATAAATAAATAGATAGAGTGGTGCCAGCCAGGTATAGAAATGCGGCTCTCAAAGCTGCGCTGGTGACGTGCGCACTCGTGTGCGCTGTTTTCCCCTAAATTTTGCTCTCTCGAGTGTGGGTTGATCGGCGGTCAGTCATTTCTGATATGGCGATTCGATCTTTTTTCCGAGGTCACTAGCAGATTGGTTGTTGCCTCATTTCAAACATTCAATTGTTTGGATGTGAACGCACGACCTGACGTTCCGGCACCTTAACATGAGGGCACGCCTACGCGAGTGCGTAGGCGCGCCCTCCCACCACGCCCGCAGCCAATCAGAGCCATTTCGATACCACCGGGGAAAACAGAAAGAAAGAAAGAAAGAAACAAATAAATAAATAAATAAATAAATAAATAAATAAAGAAGGAAGGGTAGTACGACAGACACGCACAACCTAAGCTTTCTTTGTCCCCATATTCCCGATAGGTCAAGAAGGGCTTCTGAATTTTTCTATGCTTGGGTTCGTGGCGCCCTCCACCTACGTTATCTTGTAAAAAAAATGCTATATTCACAGACAACTTTATGTGTGAATGAAGCGAACGTTAAAGAACTAAATCGCGCGCAAGGCAGTGCCGATGCACGTAGTCGCAAAATAGTGCTCGTATTTTGTGCGTGATATATCAAAAACATTGCTACAATAACGAGACAAGCACGACGAAAAAAGCCGAAGAGCGCTTGTCGTGTTAGCGCAGCAATAATATTTTTGATATTTTTTATTTTATGCACGTAGCTCTTTGAGGCACGACGCAGCTCACACCAGCGAGGTATTTCTGCTTTACTGTATTCGCACTTTCCAGATAAGCTAGCGCCACCATGCGGACTTTTTTCGGAAGCCTGAAGACGGTGGTGCGCTCTCATCGTAGTCGTGCTGCACCGTGGCGAAAAACGGGCTACGAGCTAAGAGCAAACGCATGTGTAGTGTCCCTATCTCCTAACCCACTCCTGTTTCACAGCGTCCGTGTCACTCGGCTACTTTGAACGATCGTTTCGCAGCTCGGCCGGCGCGAGGAACCATATACATCTCGTCATAAACGCACGTGTGGCGCTTTGTTTACATCTGCGCTATAGCCGCTGTTCGCTCTAAATTATCGCATATTGTACAGCGTTTGCAAAACGTGACCAGCGATAAACGCTGCCCCTCCTTCGACAATATATATCTCTATGTTTAGTGCTTAGAGACACCAGAGGCCCGAAAGCCGCCTTATTCTCGAGACGCCGATGCTTTATAGAGTAGCCTCCATCACCTCTCGATTCGCCATATTGAAACGCTCTCCGCGCCACCTACAGGTGTCGGAAAGTGCGAATACACGTTGTCACTTTGCGTTAATGCACGCGCGCGAGAAAGTCGAGAGTACTACTTGTACCTCAAACGCTAAGCTACGTATTCATAGGTATGAAACGCGAATTCCACAACAACGGGAGACGCACGCCATACCAAACCACTTCGCGTAGCGCCTGCGCAGAAGCTCCGCCGTGTATAGTTTTCTCTTCGTGGGCAAGAAAAGTCACACGATGGCCACCGGTGTTGGCTCGCCATGAACAGTGACCTAACTATCCCACCGCCCCACCGACAGATGAAAACAGGCCTCGAGATTATGTGTGCTTGCTCTAAACGTGAGTGTAAGCGTAAAAATATTCGAGTCTACTGATGGGGTCAATCGACAATAAAAGGAGCAAAATGAAACCAAAATAAATGAATTTGTACGAACGCTGACGTCGCGTAGACAAAAGAAAAAATGATGCTTCGTCAGACAATCTAGTGCATTGTTTTCTCACAAAAGAAAGCGTAGTGACAGAAACTGCGTCACCTCACTAGGTGCATTTTGAGAATGGCTAAGAAAGCGGTGGGTCACACAGTAACGTACATTCAGCTCTTGCTTTCGCGTGCCGTTAGTAGAGCTAATAAACGCTTTTCTTTGAGCTCACAAATCCAAAAATACGCCAAAAGTTTTTGAAGTACCTACAACAAATAGTGTATGGTGATCACAGAAAAAGAAAGCAAGAACATGAGAAGGTCATACACAGAAAAAACAAAGTCAGATCATACTAGAAAATTAACCTAGAGCTCTAGTTTTGTCGGCAAAACAATGGTGTTTAAGATGCAGACTATGTCCAGACCAATGGTACACGTACACGTATCTTTACATGCACGTCGGTCAAACCCACGTACTCGTACTTGGTTTAAAGCTCTTCACTGCGGCGTCACTCAGGAAACACTAATAAGGCCTCAGGAATGAGAGCAGCGAAATTAAATTTAATACTGTTGTTCGCTAGACAAATCCGGAAGCAGCTGGTGGTCAGCACGGTTCGTTGCAGCGTATATAGATGACGCCCAATGAATTCTTTCGAAGTTACTATATTTGTAGCAATCCATTGTTACGATTGAGAGGCCCAAATTCTTTCGCGCACATCTCCGCAAGGAAGTCGGAGGAGTTAAAAAAAGGAGAGAAAGAAACAACGTAATTTTCCGTCCCGCAGGATTCTGACCACGGCAGCAATCTTCGTAGCTCGGCATCTCCGTACGGCCCAGTCTGTTCTATTTTTTTGGGGGGGGGGAGAGGGGAGGAGTAGTCAAGGCAACGTTACTGTGTCCAATATAGCCGTCCTGCTGACGACAGCGCGTTTAAAAATTGCTCTCCAGCGAGTTCGCAAAAAAAAAAACAGAAAAGACTAAAAGAAGAGCGTAGGTTAAAAAAAGAAAAATGAAATCGACGGTGCTGACACTGTACTTCCAAGAAGTCTCAGTGTAGACTTGACGTTTTCAGTGATTTCCTAACGTCGACCAGCGAGCCGAAATGAAAAAAAAAATAAGTGACGTTGGAGCTCGTTGGAATTGCTAAGCGCGTCGTTCATCCAGCGGGCCTACATCCAAAGGCGCTGGAGCGACAATGGTGTGACACAGGGAAAAGCAGCCGACGATGAAGCATATTTCGCAGCGCAGTTGGCTGCAAGTCTGTATTCCTCGACGAAAGACTTCAGGGGTGGAGCTAAAAAATACACCGCGCTTATACGCTCGAGGTAATAACGAAACTTGACAAGATTGTGGTAATGATTCGCACAGAACTTAAAGGCAAAAAAAGCACAAGGTCATATGTTAGATTGATTGATTGATTTGTGGGGTTTAGCGTCCCAAAACCACCGTTTGATTATGAGAGACGCCGTGGTGGAGGGCTCCGGAAATTTCGACCACCTGGGGTTCGTTAACGTGCACCCAAATCTGAGTACACGGGAAGGTCATATGTTAGGATCAATTGAAAACTTCTCCGGAGTTGTACACTTCCTGCTTGGCTAAATACCCCAGCAGATGCTCGGTCGCTCCTAGACAGTGGTAGTGAGGCACACATCATTCAACAACAACAGCTTGCTAATTCACGTCTTAATCCCGTTGCGAGCTTTGCCAATAAGGAAATTTCTTGTACGCAGGCGATTCATGTTTAAATATTGCCTGCAAGTGTCGTTCAGAAGACCATTCTTCCGAGCTGTGCGACTGGCTGGATATACGAAGTTCAAGCCAGCGCGCCGCATTAGGAAGCTTCACCACGCTGCATACATTCACCAGCAAGCTGTCGGCAAGCTATTTACATACACCATTTACTGCTGACGGTGCGCGGAGCTCTGGGTTGGCAGAGGTTTGTTCCCTGCCACCCGCGAAACGGCGTAAAGGGATGCAATTTAAAGCTCGTCGCCCCGATCTCTTTTTGGATGGACTTGGGATGCGTGCCCCCGATTTGTATACACTGTACTACACGACACGCTCGCCCGCTCTCGCGTGCTTATCTCTTCAGGAAAGGGGGGGGGGGGTGGAGAGAAAGGGGCACATGCAGCGCTTTCACCGCAAATATTACATTGAAGCTATAGACTACATGAAAGCCATTCAGTCCGCTGCAGTGCATGTGGTTGCGGAAAGACTGAGCTGCTGGCTAGAAGAGTCGTAGTAGGGACTAGTTGGTTGCGCATAGTCGACACTTGCAGCGCGCTACTCAAACACAAAGAAGGTCGCACGAAAAGAACACACATGATCACACAGCACAAGCACTCTGTGTTGTTTTCACGCGGCCATCTTTGTGTTTGAGCAACGTGCTGCAGGTGTCGAGCTATTCTTTCTGCATATGTCATTTAAATTGATGGCTATCGTAGTTATAGCTTCGCCCATGAGGCGAAACTGTGACTCTTTAATAGTGAAGCTGCTTAAGGCAGGTGCAGTTTGTGCGGCCTTTCAGGTATGTGCCCGAAAATGGGGTTAATCCCTTTAATAAGCCATGGCCCACTAAAATGAAAAAAAAAATCGGCAGATCCCACGTACCTTAAGAATTGATGTTATGCGAAGCGCGCGGAGAGAGGGTGACCGTGTTGCAATCTTTCTATGGAGCGACACGTTTTTGACGGCGTGCGCGACGTGTTTTTGACGACGTAGGCAAAGTGTTTGACGACGTACTCGGCGGGATATTGACATTGTTGATGTCTTGACCAGCGCGTCATATTCGCCAAACCATTTTACCCTCCCACACTAATTTTGTTTGACAGTTGAACCACAGAATTTTGTTTGACGTCAAGTTAAGCGGGTGATCACGAGACAACCCAGACGTAAGCGGATAGATAGATAGATAGATAGATAGATAGATAGATAGATAGATAGATAGATAGATGCCAAAAGTGCTTGCAGTATGCTAAGAATTGCTTCGCATTTAGAAAAAGATAAACCCAACAGTTGTTAAAGAACCCCAGGTGGACTAAATTTCCGGGGCCCTCCACTATGGCGTCTCTCATAATCATATAGTGGTTTTGGGACGTTAAACCCCACATATCAATCAATCAATCAAACCCAACAGTTGGCCCACGGGTATGTGCCACAGAAATGAGGGCGGCCTATCAGAAAACTATCATCTCAAACGGGTATGTGCCATAAAAATTTGGGTAAGTCCGACTACTCAGCATTGCTGCACACTATAGACAGAAAGAAGGCGATAGTCAGCCAAACACTTGGGAATGGGAAAGGCAACGGCGGCTGCGAAAAAAGCCCGAAGGGATGGAAGACCTGCGCCAACGTCTACGTGCATGCTCGCAGATCTACGAGAGGTGCGAACGCTCGGCTTTAGCCAGAGTTTCTGTCTCTGAAGCCTGTACATCCGTGTCTTGTCTGCTGTGACTGTCTGTGGTTGAACTCTAACCTATCCGAGAGTCTCTGTCTCTGAAGTCTGTACATACGTGTCTTGTCTGCTGTGACTGTCTGTGGTTCAACTATAACCTATCTTAGCTGATAATCAGCGCAAAAACAGGCTAGAAGTGCCTCACGAAAACCTAGCAACAACCTCGAAGAAACGTAGAAGCAAGTTGATGCACCTATAGCTAAGGCTCAAAAACAACGTAGATAGCAACCAGATTAGCCTTCAGAATCGTTCAGTTTCGCTGTTTGAAGCACTGCGTGGCTAAGTACAAGCTTCGCCATTTTTATTTCTGTCCAAATGCGATGATAGTTTTGTGGTCTCTGTACAACTGGCCTTCACACAGCCTTTCTTTTTCGATGTCGTCACTTATAAACGAAAAAAAAACTGGTTGCTGTAAAAGTGCGATATAATCCTTATTAGAAGCGCAAGAGAGGCATGAGACAACGCTGTCTTCTCGTTGGGGTCGTTTCAAGCGCTTACCCAAAAGCCATGTAGCTCAGCGCCAACCGCAATTTCCAAATTGATAAGCTGAAGTCATCTCATTAGGCTTAATCAGCTTATGTCTAATCAGCACCTTTATCAGGTCAACGAGCGTGCGGACAACGAAAGAGCTTCTCGATTTCTAATTCTCCGGGTGAACCGTATCACTCAAAGGAGACTGCAAAAAATGATAAAATGGAATAAAATAAAATAAACACATAAAATAAAATCCACGTTGGAGGCCTATATTTATGTTATGCTCATTCTTGGGTCACCATTTGTATAATGAAACAAAACTTAAGCTGACCAAAGCAGAAAAAAAAAGAAAACCCGCCAGGCCTGCGCGGGACGCGCAGCACTGACAGCGAAAGCTGCAAAAGCGGCCTTTCAGAGTTTTTTTTAAACGCTGTTTAGGTGACTACCAGGTACACTTGCAGCGTACTCACTACGCCGTAAATAATTGTGTAGTAAGCATGTATTCATTATGTCATACTTCGTCATTCTTCCAAGAAGTGTGGTACCTTTTCTTGTGTGCTGTGCTTGACGACGATGAAGAATTATGGCAGAAGCTCTGTTCATCCCCACAACCCCCCATAGTGGGTATACGTCACAGTTAATAAGTGAACAAGATTGAGCTTTTGCAAACGATTGGAGCATTCGACGAGCCACTCTTTGCGCAATTTGCATTCTGTGACACCTGAATGTTCTTTTTGCTGTTATAAAACACTTTATTAGTCATATTAACGCAATTACTTTCCCGACATCAAGCCTGCTTAAGGCCAGTTTGTAAAGCGTTTCCAAGAACCAGCGTTGCTCAGTTGTAGAATACTGGACTGGCACGCAAGAGACCCGGATTCAAAGATCATTGTGCCTTTGGTGTTTTTTAGGGGCGAAGCTCCTCAAGCAATGAGTCGTGCGTCCCCGATGCATGTCGTCGTCGTAGTTGTAGTAGCCCCCTCTCGTTTAGTCCTCGGATTGTTCGCTGGATGGCAGTACTTGTCACGGCGTTCTTGAAGTGGTCGCGTTGTGTGTGTAATGCACATGGCGCACCGTGTCTCTGCGAAATTAGTTTACATATACTTCGGGCACCGCAGCGACATGTAGTCACTGGATACAATGGTCATTTAATAGGTTCGAATTAACAAGTTAACACAGGTGCCTCACCTTGAAAGTAGAAATCTGCTTGACCGTTCGTTTTTAGGGGCGAAGCTCCTTATAGCAGCACCCGTTCGTCCCTCGTAGCCATTGTAGTGTGTAACAAGTATAACATTTTGACCTCCAAGGTGGTGCTGGTGAGAGGTTTCTCTGTGCGTTGTTGAACAATAAAAAATTTGCAGCATGCGCGTTAACTAGAAGCCGAAATCTCCTGTCTCTAATTCCCCATTAGCAGGCTTGGGCATGTACATTGAGCACTATCTGACAGGAAATGGTTGGTACGTTATACCCGCTGGGTGTAACCTCTTTATAGTTTTAGAAAGGTTTAGCAAGCGTTGAGCCGCAATGCCATGAATACAGTGAACTAGTATATACCATGAACTCGAGGTGGTTAAAGGCGGGAAGTAGACCCGAAGCGCAAGCCGTAGGAAAGTGTGTGTGTGCCACCTCTCGTTTAGTCCTTGGAATGTCCGCTGGATGGCGGTGCTTCTATATGGGGAATATATGATAAAAAGATGCGAGATGGTGGGACTTGGAGTGCTGAATAGATGGACGAACGGACACACAGACAGATGCATGGATGGACGCATGAACGGACGCAGGGGCGGATGCATCGACGAACGCAGGGACGGACGCATGAACAGACGCACGCACGGACGGGCGGATGGACGCATGGACGGTCACACAGACGGATGCATGGACGGATGGAAGCAAGAACAAATGGACGGACGAATGCTTCGTCCCACTCTCCATCATTCACTCCATGGATATGCTGCCATTTTTTTTTCTTTACGGGCGGCGTCATCCCACCGTGCTCCTATATACCGTATACGATTGGCGCCTTAACTGTTTGGACCTCAGTATGCAGCTTCCCTATATTGCCGCTAGGTGCCGCATGGATTGCTGGAGTCAAGAATTCCACCTAAGAAATACCGCGAACACCACTGCGATAATATACTAAATTACGTTGATGTGCTTTTCTGTTCGCACCTGATACCAATGTTTTTATAGCATTTCTGCTAAATTTTACAAGCATTGTCCGCTCTATATAAGATAGTCTGAAATGTTGACCCGCATCATTGTGTCAATATATTTTTTAAAGATGGCATTTCATTTGGCAAGCTGCAATATAAAGCGTCGTCTCAAATTTCCGCTGGAGCTGCCACCATGTTCTATTCTGGCAAACAATGTCGACAATTTAAGTTAACATTTTCTAGAAGGCGAACGAATTATGTAAGGCATATTTCACATGCATATGCTTCGGAAAGAGTGCTGCCTCAAGAGTTGGACCACGATAAAAAGATTCTGTGCCAAAGCAAAGCGTTAACGTAGTTTCAAGCTCGAGGGAACAGAACTATACGTGAATGCTTGCACACTTCCTGTTTACGAGCATGCGGATTGCTCGTAGGCACTGCGTATAAGCGCATTGTGCCAAATCTACGGACGAGCGCATGTGGACACAAATATACATCAGCCTATACAATTTGAAAACACTTTGTTATATGGTACACTCCGACAGAACGAGTTTGGTAGCTTATGCAACGATTTCAAACGAACCTCCTGCAGCCGCTGCGTGTGTTTGGAAGTATACCTCAGTCCTCTTCAGTTCTCGAACCACCACGGATTTTTCCATGCTTTCAAAACATGAACTGTATGTCGTAAAAAGTTGTCGTCGCGTGGCTCGGAAAAGACTAGAAAGAAGGAACAAGACCCGGAAAATTGGCTTTACGTAACATCCGTTACACTTTGCGAACAGCATTACGCTTTTTTGTTTCTGCTTGCTTCTTCAAAAAGGTTTTATAACATGCTGCCATTGAGACCACCTTGCCGGTTTATATAAGGCGCAGGACAAAAAAATCGCGAGGACATTTGAAGCGTTGATACATTCAAGTTAACGGGAACTCGAGGGTGGTGAGCAAGCAAGTGGCACGGGCAAAATATGAGTCTACACGAGTTTCATTCTGCGCTCTCTGGCAGAACACATCGTATAGGATGAAGCTTATTGCCGTTGGTAGCAAGAATTTCGGGATTATACATTACGTAAAAGGTAAATACGCGTTCACCAGACAACTGTTCATCAACTGTGCTTCACGACGGCACATGTAGTTTTGAAGCGCACTAGGTTAGACTGTTTATCACCAATATCGCTGTTCCCATTGCACATTATAGGTAGCCTAAGCGAACCTGTATAGATTACAGATGTTCAGAGAAAGTGTTTAACGATTTCGGGTACTTTGTACTCAACTATGGGAGAACATTAAGCCATCCCGGTTACAAGATGTTAAACCACCATACCTTGATTCTTGAGATCATGGTCTCCTTTGAGATGTGTGTAGAAAAAGTTGTTAATGATTTAGAGTACGATGTACTCTACTGCTCTAATATGGGAGAGCAGAAAGCCGTCTCGTTGGTCTTACAAGGTACTACGTCCTGTGCGTTTAGAAAAAGTGGTTTACGATTTAAAGTACTATTATGAATGGCGGTGGCGGCCTAGCTGGCGAGAAACCTGGTGCCGGGTAAAGATATGAGGGTGAATCGAAATGCGACCCCTTTAGCGATGCCGTATTTGTATGCGCCTTTTTCCAGTGATCAATGTTCTCATTATCGTGGGCTTGTCGACAATCAGCCGTTTCTGATGTGGCAATCTGATCTTTTATCAAGGTCGCGAGTCCTTCCCCACTGCCACACTTCATCGTTGCATTTCTGGTTCTAGCATGACCGCCGATTTCACCTGTAGCAACAGACGTGTTGCGCTGATTAGCACGTGGATAAAGGTCTAATCAACTGCCGGAAGGTAAGAAGGAAAGAGTCTGTGTTTTACGATATATATATATATATATATATATATATATATATATATATATATATATATATATATATATATATATATAGTATATATAGTATATATATATAGTATATATATATATACAGTCTGGCCCGGACTGTATCGTTCTGTGGTTCGCTACGTCACTGCTTGCGACCGCTGCCAACGCCGCAAGCGCCCCTCTGTGCTACCGTCTGGCCTCCTACAGCCCATTGACATACCGACGGAACCATTCTTCCGTGTTGGCCTTGACCTGTTGGGCCCGTTTCCTAAGTCCACCTCAGGAAATAAATGGGTTGCAGTCGCCACAGACTACGCCACACGCTTTGCCATCACTAAAGCACTGCCGACAAGCTGTTCCACTGACGTCGCTGACTTTCTCCTGTATGAAGTCATTCTTCATCACGGCGCTCCGCGGCAGCTGCTTACTGATCGAGGAAGGTACTTTCTTTCACGTGTTGTGGATGACATTCTCCGCGCCTGCTCCACTGAGCACAAGCTTACCACCGCTTATCATCCACAGACAAATGGATTGACCGAGCGTCTGAACCGAACGCTGACGCAGATGCTGTCAATGTACGTTTCGCCAGATCACCGTGACTGGGACAAAGCACTCCCCTTTGTCACGTTCGCGTACAATTCTTCACGGCACGACACAGCTAGTTATTCGCCGTTTTATTTGCTATTTGGCCGACATCCAGCATTACCATTTGACATGCTCCTTCCTTCGGCTGCCCCCTTGTCTACTGAGTACGCCAGCGATGTCGTTTCTCAAGCCCATGCAGCCCGTCAGCTTGCCCGTGATCGGCTGCACTTGTCGCAAGCGCAGCAAAAAGACCGCTATGACAGTCACCACCAAAGCGTGCACTTCTCGCCGGGGTCTCTGGTACCTCTCTGGACACCAAACCACCAAGTCGGCTTATCAGAGAAGCTACTATCACACTACCATGGCCCCTACAAAGTGTTACGACAACTTAGTGACGTGAGCTACGAGATCGCACCCCTAAACAATGCCTTTTCGACCACCTCACTCCAGACAGATGTTGTACACGTTTCCAGACTGAAACCGTATCACCCTCCTCGTTCGTCGCCGCCGTACTAAGCGCCGTGACGGCGCTTCCGCCGCAGGGGAATGATGTTACCGTGCATCATCGACAGGAGCAAGCGTGGCACTTAGCGAAGATGAAGAAGACGCCTGTGCGTTAGGCGCTTGCACGAGAGGCAACTCGGACATCTTGTTCTGCTGCCGATTCTCGGTGGACGCTGTCCTGTAAGCCAAGACCTTGCCCCGTCACAATATATATATATATATATATATATATATATATATATATATATATATATATATATATATATATATATATATATATATATATATATATATATATATATATATATATATATATATATATATATATATATATGCAGGAAACAGATGACGAAACTTCCACGAAAGCGTCTTTACTTAACGTTTTCAGCTGGTGGACCAGCCTTCGTCAGAGTAATGCGACAAGAATTCATACATGGCTTTACACGCTCCTTTCAATAACAGGTCAGCGCCATCTGCGCTGGTTGGCATTACAATGCACATCATAAAGCCACACGTGCTTCAAAAAAAAAGGGAGAAAGGGGGAAAAAGCAGAAGGGCACACACATACTGAAGACACGGTTCAAGATTATCTTGCATGTACTGTGACGTGGTACCATGCTTATATGTAGCTAAAAAATGTAGAAGCGCAGTGGTGTAATGAAATTGCATGGCAGTGTAAGGAAAACTGACCTGTCTCTAACTAGATTACGAGCGATGATGCACTGGTTTCACATTGTACCGCTTGAATCACGCCTTCTCGGTTTGCCCCTGCTCCCCCCCCCCTCAACCCTTTTTTTTAAATTTATCTTCAATAATTTCACAGTGGCTTCCATTGTACGTTCACATATCAGTAAGATAGTGAGAAAACCAAAAGTATGAGAGCTACTTTGTTTTACCAACAATTTTCAGACTCATCACAATCTTACCGGAGCCTTTGTGTTGAGCGCTCTATATTTTGAGAATAAAGCGTGTATATAATACACAGGCGTCCATCAGGCGGTGCACGAGCAAAGCCTAATCCGGAGCCCAAATACACACCAGCCCTTACACTGAACCATAGACTCCGAAGATTCCGAACACGGAGACGGCCCAACTTCATCGTCCACCATACGGGGAGCATCTATAAAGCACGCCCGTTCACTCACAATCGTTCGCGACCAATCCGGGCGGCGCCATTGTTTCTCGAGAAGCATTGCGAGGAGGCCACCTTCACCGAGTAAAAGACGCCTCATTGTGCGCAATAGACGAGGATCAATGGCGTTGCTCGACTAAAGGCGATCTGCCGCTCTCGCCAGCTTCGACACACAAAGCTTAGGTGAGAGCGGGAAAAGGAAGCTTTGTAGTGAGCTTGGATCGTTCAAAGTGGCTGTCGCTGGGTGACCAATCCCAGCATCGAGTGAAGCGCGCTATAACAAACTCTTGGGAGCCGGGGCACTCCAGTGTGAAAGATTAGGTCGCCCACTCTACGCAAAGAACAACAGCCGGGTTTTCTGAGAAAGAAGACTGAACACCACTTGTGTGAAGTTTCAGAGTTCTTTTTTTTCTCTCTCAAATGATCAATCTTTGCTCAAACTGCACCTGTGGCTGTTGTGTAACTGGAAAAAACAATTCGCGACGCAGTGTTATTGGGTGTTCTCCGACAAGATCAGCCCGTTTTTTTTAATGGTAATTTGTTGCTCCGTCTTATCTGGGAAGTATTACTACATAGGTGCCGAGGCAATGCTCCGCTGAGGTGCTAGTTGTAATACACAGGCTCAGAGATGTTGTCACATTGTGTTTTTTTTAAACTTTTCTTTTATCAGATACTGCAGGGACCTCCAGAACTGATTAGGCTGCTTCTCGCCATACTCACGCTGCTAGGAATTAAAGAAAAAGAACGACATCTCAAAACACTAAGGTAACTCTCTTACAGCCTCACTGCATTACAGACTTAAAGTACAAATGTAAAAGTATGTAAAATCATGTTAAACAGCGTGCTCTAAATGGCAACGTGTTGAAAACAAATGTAAATATCACCGCATATATCGCACCCTCTGTGAAATAAGTTTCCGTAAAATATAGTATTGATTATTTTTTGATTTTGTTCCCATCGTAAATACGGGCGTGAATTCGGTACTGTATTTAAAGCGTACGCTTAGCTGCATCTGCAAGGAATGTTGTCCCGAAGCAAAGAACCAGCGTTTATAGAATGCTTTTTAAGGGCAGGCTTATCTGTTATGAAGATTTAAAGCATTATACTGTTGGATTCTATTTTTGCAAACGACACAGTAACTAGTATTTTGCTATTGGTCTCTTGGAAGCGGTTTGCGCAATGGTGACCTTATTTACAAAAATACCATTTTATTCTTAATTGAAAACGTTTACTGAATGTGTCACTGTTGACATTGCTCTGCACTTAGTTTTTATCGATCGTAACGCTGTAAAAACCAATAACGGAGGTTTTCCTGCGTGCTTTTCGATGACCCACATTAGACGTTTATTGAACCCGAATCTGTCCCGAGTAGCTCATTTTATTTGCCTAATACTAACTTCTTTATTGATTTACTTACATTGAATATTTAGTTAAAAATCTAGGCATTTTTTCTTTTTAAAGCCTGCCCATGGCCCTGGTAATTTGTGGCATAAAAAATTCACATGTAAATTTGCCTTTAGTATTCTTGTCATCTCGTTTCTTGTGGTTGTTGATCAGTATAAGTTAACGCTAACAGTTTTCTAAACAAAACACAATAAAAATTTCAGCACACATCGCTGCTTACGTCATACGCCACCCAGTTTTCGAAAACAACGTTGCCCAGACGCTCGTGACAAGTGAACCAATAAATCAATATTGGTTTTTCACTTCTTTTGAAGTTGGCTTCACCATCAACACAAGTACCTAACAGAAAAGCAAGAGTGTCAGTGTAAACAACAGCGTACTTGTTGATGCTTTTCCTAGTGCAGCTCTCTCACGGAAAACGCAATTAGCAAAAAGAAACAGGCAGGTAAAAAGGGAAATGAAATGACAGCTTTGAAAAATCGGTGGGGCTAATTTATTGCGGCAACGCGTAAGCTGACGTCATCCGGGAGAGTGTACTTATCTCCGAATCGGAACTTCAGGAACGCGGATTTTTTAGCAGGAAAAAAGAAACGAATCGGCAGAACCAAAGCAGCCAATCGTAAAATGCACACTCACATTAAAACTTACTTTCGAGGTTGAAAGAGCGAGCGAGGGCTCGCTAAAAAGAAAAAAAAAGAGAACAATCACCGATAGTAGTTCGAGCAAGGTTATCCCAACGGGATGACATGCCTTCGACATCTTCTAAACTTTCGTCGGAGTCGGTTGGATACACCAGGCGGTGCGCGAAATTCAGGGAGAACCTCCGACAAAGCGTATTGGGCATCGACTCGACTTTGAACAGATCCCGAAATATCGTAACGCCCGGGCGGGCTCAGCACGTTAATCTCGAAAATTGGCCGGAGGGTGGCTGAATCCCCGGTTTTTCTCCACCGCCCCGCACCCTCTCGTTTAATCGCGACTCCACCTAGGCAATTTTCGGGGCTGGGGACGGGCCAGAGGTATTAATTAGACGCCGAGAGTTCCCCGAGACGAGTTCCGTTTGGTACACAAATCAGATTGGCTTTCTCAGTTGCAACGAGAGTAACAGAGAGTGGGAGAGAGATTGTGTGTTTGTGAAACGGGACAAGTCAGGCGGAGGAGGGGGTCAGAGAAATCGCCTCGCAGTTTCGCAACAAGCTGACGCGCTTCGCGGAGTCGAAAGTTAGCGCTCTCCTTGACGTCCTTTCCGGCGCGGCGGCCGCCCCGCTAATGCATGCAGAATACCTCCGGGCGCACACTGAAAGCAACTAAGGCAGGCCGAATGGGCCCCTTCTCGGATGGCGCGTGGGCCGCCTAATGCGCTCTCCGAAAACCCGATCCCCCGGAGTCCTCCGCCGGTCAACCCAGCCGAAAACGGGACGCGCCGGCGTAGCGGCAAACTCGCGCCTCCATTGTCGCCACTTTAGGTGGAAAAGAGTGTTTGCATGCAGATTCGTTTCATCTACGCACACTGCCCCAGTGGTTCCTCTTTTACATCTTATTTGCTCCCTCTTTTCGCCCGGGCCGAAATGTGGCAACGTTGAGTGAGTACGACTGCATGGCCTAGGCTTTCTAAGAACAGGAAAGAAAGCGTCTGTCGCCAGCGAGGGCCTGGTTAATTCTGTGCGGCGACTGCGCCGAAATTGCGCCCAGCGCAGCCGGACGTGCGGCGCGGTGTCCCGGCGAGTTATATGGCTAATGAGCGCATTCTTCGTTCACGTCGTCTTGCGCTAACTTCGTGCTACAAATAAGGAGATCGGAGGGCGGTCGGAGCAACGAGTTTTCTTCGCACACAACGTTTCGTAAACGTGACTCATTTGCGACGGTGACTACTGAAAAGCTGAGTCAGCACTCGACGTAGCTGAATTCGAAGCTGGCGAGTGACGGAGTGAATTGGCTCAAGAAATGGAGGGATACAGAAGCAGATGCTGAAAGAAATACTAACGTGTGCCAATATTTAAATGAACGCCAACGTCTCGTTCATTATCACTGCCTTCTACTATAAGAGCGCTGTGGATTTTTTTTCAGTTAATCGGCGACGTCGAAGCACTTTACGCGATCGGGGGGCGTGTGCTCCTTGAAACGCTCGCCTATTAACGCAAGCTGCTGCACATAACTGACTGCCATACGGAGCCACGGCCGCGCAGAAAGAAAGCATTTGGGAGGCGGGCGCGGTGTTCCGTTTTAACAAATAGGTGCAGCGCGTGCCGCGTTGTGCGACACTTGAGCCAACGGACTCGAAGTGCGGCGGCTTTAGAAATCCGAGGAATCTGAAACGGACCCCCCCCCCCCCCCCCCGCCACCGCGTCATCCGGATCGATTTTTGGCCATCGCTTTCCAAAGCGTCGCAACTGGTCGTTGCACGACGGGGCCGGTGCAGCTGCCACAGGCCACGCGAGGTGGAGAGTAAACGGCACACACCGCAGCCAACCGGAACCGCGGGATTTCTTCCTCCCAGCAGGACGAATGCTCGCTGTTTGGGATTGCGTGCGTGGCTTCAATGCGTGCGTTAGTGGGGCACCGTACGCTAGCGCGCGGTGCGGCGTTTTGTTTGTGTTCGGAGGAGAGAGATGGTGGCGAGGGCGACCCAATCGCTCAGCCATCAGCGTGCTTTGAAACGGTGCCGCTTCTCTCTGCGGAATCCGAGTGTGTGGCAGCATGCGCGGCAGCCTCGTTCCCCAAAAGCGGCAGACGGACCGAGAGGAGAGCTCCGTGGCTCGGTGCCCGTTTTGGCTGCCTTCATGCAAATCGGCTGCAGCCACCGTTTCTGCCTCACTTTTATTTGTGTCTCTTTTTCTTTTCGCTTCCTCGTAGCTATACGTCTCTCGCACGTACCACCACTGTTCCTCGCAAGATAGAAGGGCGAAGAAAACAAGAAAAAAAAAGAAACAAGACTCGCTCGTTTTCGGGAACGTTCTCCTCGCCGCATCGGTGTTCACTTCTTAGAACCCCCGTCGATCGGAAGTGAGGGCTGCACGCATCGCGCCGTGTTCCCACGATTGGTGCTTCTCTGTTTTGTTCCCTTTATGTTTGCACCTTGCTTGCCAATGCGCTCGCGCTCTTGCATCGAATCCGTGTCGCAAGCTCTGAGATAAACTTAGAGCAAGCGGTATATAACAAAAAAAAAAACCTAGTCCTTACGAGGCACACTTCAGATACTTGATGGCTTGTACGCTACGCACATGAGCGCTATTGCAGTGAACATGCTCGCGTAGAGGTAAGCTGATTTGTTTGTGAGTGTTTTACACGAGGAAACGAGCCTGTCGGAAGAAAAAAGCGTTCTAGTCGATCTTTACGGCTTCCGATAGAGCGCGCAAGCAAAATAACGATTATAATCTGAAGGTGCCACGAAACTGTAGGCGTAGTTTGCTCCCCCCCCCCTACCCCTGCCTGCGACGAGAAACGATTCAAAGTTCCGAGAAAATCTACGCGCGCTCCGGAACACGAATGGCACTGCACGATAATACCATGGCCGACTCGGTATATAGAAGTTGTGTTTACGAGGAAGCACGACTAGTCTTCGTTAGTGTGTTCAAGCAAATATATTTAAACAGAAATCATAACTTTGTATACAGAAGGTGTATTACCATTGTAACTCCAGTGAAAGCCCTCGTTCACGATCGTATTCGCAGCTGTCATAGCAAAAATGAATTTATCGGAGTGCATCACTGAGTAGGAGATGCTGCTCATCTGAGTCTGCAGAAAAAGACGGGAGCGCAATTCATTTTTTTCAGTGAAATCTGGTGGTGTAGTAAATAATCTGGCAAGCTATTTTCAATGCGCGCCGAAACGCATACTTGAACTAACTAACCAACTAACCAACAAACTAACCAACTAACTAACTAACTAACTAACTAACTAACTAACTAACTAACTAACTAACTAACTAACTAACTAACTAACTAACTAACTAACTAACTAACTAACTAACTAACTAACTAACTAACTAACTAACTAACCAACTAACTAACTAACCAACAAACTAACCAACTAACTAACTAACTAACCAACTAACTAACCAACTAACTAACCAACTAACCAACTAACTAACTAACCAACTAACTAACCAACTAACCAACTAACTAACCAACTAACCAACTAACTAACCAACTAACTAACCAACTAACCAACTAACTAACCAACTAACCAACTAACCAACTAACTAACTAACCAACTAACCAACTAACCAACTAACTAACTAACTAACGAACTAACGAACTAACTAACTAACTAACTAACTTACTAACTAACTAACTAACTAACTAACTAACTAACTAACTAACTCATTGCTTCAACCATACACATCATACAGACCCCACACCCACATATATACCCCTTTTCTTTGACGTCCCCGAGCAACAACTATGTGTAATGTTCACGCCACTTAATTATGGCAGCAGCACTTGCGTAGTTTTGAATTAAATTACACAACCTTAAGTTGCTTGTTTCAACCGTGAGAATCATCGCACACCCAAGATTTTTACGGTCCCTTTTAAGACACTTAGTTTACAGCACCTCCGTTCACTCCAGATGCGGGCATCTTGTGGTGGAACAGCTGAGGACGCCCACCGCGCTACGCCTTCCCCCAAAAGCACCAAACTGCGTGCAGACAACGCGGGCAAAGCTCTGCAAACAGCTTTGACGAAGCTATATAAGCGCCTAATAGGGTTTCGCGGAGGTCGACAACGCGATTAGTGCCCCGTGACATCGCAAACACGGAAACATACTCTCAGTTTTTTGCGCAGAAGCACTCGTAAACGCAATGCGAAGCGCGTGGCTCCAACAGATAGGCATCCAGCCCAGCACACATTCCTTTTTTTTAAACAAAAAGCCTTATCAACATTCAAACATGCGATCATGGTGATGACGATCAGAAGATGCTCTAACGCCACCCTGTATGATATGTCGATCCACCACTTTCATGGAGCCGAGCTGTCGAGAGGCGTATACAGACGCAGGAATCGAAGGGATACCAACAAAGCAACAAATAAAGAAAAAGCGAGAGAAATAGCGGGGCTGCAAGTTGTCGTAACCAGGCGGTGCGACTCGGCACGTGCCGCGACCTCCGTCCGCGTCAACATTTTACGGCTTGGTTTCTTCACTCTTTCTCCCCTCAAATCCGTGCAGCGAGCGATAGTGCCGATGCGGCACAACCAGGACACCGGAGGGAAGCGACGTGTCAGTGTTCCTATAAGCAGCTTCTAGAGACGTCGACGATGTGGATGGGACACCTCCCGCCGGCACGGAAGCGACGACTGCTCCGATATAGACACCTTTACGAGCACGTATGAGCTTTACGCAAAAAGGGCAGGTTGAAAGTAACTGCTATACGAACTCTTCTCTCATGTTTTTATTGTAAACGAAAGTCTGATATTAAGGGGGTGTTCAATGTTTTCAAAGAACAGTTCTACCTAGAGAACTTATTCAAAGGAGCTAACAGTCGACGCGATGGTACTAACTTACCAACTCTATTGCTGACGAGAATGCAGCCTGGCCAAATAAAATCGCATAGGTGAAAAAGATAGGAACTACTGCCTTCTACGTTGGTGTGAGCCATTCATACAGGCCATCATCATAATCATCATTTTATGTTGACAGTAGCAGTGTTACTATTGTTATGCAGAAAAGAGCTCTGCTAGCCTTGTTTCATTGTAGTGGTTCTAATGCTATATTTTACGTCTGGTAATCTTGTATATTGTGACATATACCATAAGGGCAGTGGAAAGTTACCGCGACGGCGTTATTACTTGCTTTCCAGCCATCGTAAAGCCTACAGGGATATCATTCGCGCATAAGTGTTTCTAAGCTTGAATAGTTCGCGAAAAAGTACATTAGCGGAAGTGGTCAGCTAATGACAACAAACAAAGAAACAAACAGACGAACAAAAAGCTTTGTGAACGATAATTACTTAAGAAACATCGTAATCCCATCTCAGTTAAAGAAACGGAGAGGCGGAGGGGTATCTTTAGCATGTTTCGTGCTGGGAATCAGATAATTAAAATTTTATGAGATGGTTAAGGCTAAACGTCGCTAATTGTAACTTGAAGGCACTTAAAAACCGGTGCCCGTGACCACTGGGCGACGAATGAGACAAATGAAAAGGGTGCTGCGCACGCTGCGCCCCGCAAAGTTATCGCATTCTTGCGCAGGCGAGCATACATGTATATAGCACCGACAGTGCTGCGCGCTATAGTGCTGCAGAACACGCTGACGCAGCATGCCTCCGTCGCAAAGAATAGGGAGTTTTAGAATAGTGCACCGCAAGTCCTTGCGGTGCGGTCACTGTTACTGCGCGTGCGTCGTAACACGAGTCGGCGTTCACGTTCGCGGACTGCACGCAAAAAAATGCGAAATTGCGTGTGGTGATGGCGGCCCGCATGGGGCCCGCAAGCGCTGGTTTCCAAGCTACGGTGTCGCTGCGATCGCGCGTTCCGGTTCGCAGCAGGGCAAACGCTATACTAAAACTCATATGGCGCCCGCAACGCCCGCAACGCCCGCAACGCTTGCAAACGGTATTCTAAAGCTCCCTAATGACACAGGCGACGGCGTAACGCTGAGCTCTTGCGGCTGAAAGAACGGTATAAGCAGATGAGGCGGCTCGGCAAACTCTCAGCCTAACAGCCTTTATCGGCGCATGCAATCTTGGTGTCCTACCCCTTGTAAGAGGAGAACACTTTTACTGCGGGAGTCGACGCAATAATTATATAAACAGAGAATTGGGCGCTGGTACGGAGGTATGTGGTAGCTTTATGTTGGTGAGGTGCTCGTTACACCGGACGCGTCTCTAGGCGTTGCAGCGGTATACGCGGGGTCCAGAATAAACGCTTATTGGTGCCGTGACATTTTCTCGGGTCGACGCCAGGCTCGTTCAACGCTAGCGGAATTTCACGAACAAGCGTTGCATTCCGGGACCAGGGGGACAACGGCCGGAAGTTCTTTCAGCCGGCGGTAACGTGAAGGTTTACGGGGTCAGCGTTAAATATGGCAACTCTAGGAGTGGTGGCTACGCAAGGGGAATCAGAACCACCTACTACGTGTCGTCAAGCGTCGGTGGTGTTGAAAACAAACAACAAAGTGTACAGTGATAGTCGGGAACCTACTCTTCCGCGATTTAAGTAGGATATATAGTTTTAAGTTAGCGCCGGAAGTGGTCAAAACACTCAATAGGGTCCTTACGTTCTCACCTAAGACGACACGAAGGCAAAAGGTATATTCTTTTTCTTCGTAGTTTATGTTGTCTATTCTCTCCCGTCCACCTTTGAGAACTTTCTTCAGTTGACGTGGTTTTGCACGGCCTCTATGATCGATGCTGTCATGCGACGACGTCATCACTAATTGATGCATTTCAATTTATTTCATAATCACTACTATACAGTTAAACACAACAATTCTAATCCCTAATGTTTTCCTTGGCCTGATTGTCGGTTCGATTTTTCGGTTCCGTATAATTTCCGCCATTAAGACAAATGACTCAAAGAAGAACCATGAATACTACTAAATATTATTGCCGCCCTGCGCTGCATGTGTCTTATCTGCTGTAATTGCATGCCATAACGAGTACCAACTATGCGTCGTGAATAATTTGTTTCTAAGACAGAACCGTCAAAAGGGCTGCGCACAGAGGAGCTTGTTTCCGTAATGAAAGGATAATAACCCTGCGTCGTCCACACGTCGTCCTTAAAACCCCGTAAGCACGTCTCCGACGCGTGATTAGGGAGCGCTGCTAGACGTGCATAGGAAAGCTGCAGCTGTGTCCGAAAAAAAAAGAAATCGCTTCTCCCCGCTAGTCATAATTCACGCGCTCACGGGGGAGTCGTGGAGCGAGTTTTTTTTTTTTGGCGCCGCATTCGAGATTCAAAGGAAATTGCCAGCGGCGAACGTGACCGGGCTTCGAAACGGCTTGTTTTCGGGGATGACTTAAAACACGCGCGGACGCTATAGGATGCGTGCCAACGGCGCAGCATGATTGGGTGATAGCGCGCCGGCGGCATTTCCCGTAGATTATCGGCGGAGGGATGTCAACGTGACGTTATTCGTATCAGCCGGCCCTTTGTTGATTACTCGTATTTCGTTATTCGATTAAGAAACGACCTCGTTTGTTTGCTAACACATGCTGGCGAATCGCATACTGATTTTCGCATCGTGTCGTTGTGAATCATTTATGATTCGTCCATGGCGCCAGACATGGTCCATATCGACGCAGCGTTCTGCCTCGATAATGAACGAACGTTACAATTGTTTTTCCTTTAGGGCAATAGAAGCTGCGCTAAGCATAACATTACAGAAAAGCACGAAAAGGCAACATCGACTCAAACCACAGTTAACTGGACAATTGAGCTATGCCTAATAGATTTCGCGTGTGACGTGAGCCACCACGAGTTAAAAATCAGAGCGTAAACATAAAACTGATTTTCAACAAAGCGAAATTCTCACCAAGCTTGGGCTCATAACCTTTACTTCTTAATGCCTTGTAGTCTTTAAATTTTGTGAACAGAAATTATAATTGTGCTTTAATGAAAACCATGTTCGCATTTGCCGATAAACAAGTAAGCTCATAAAAATTTGTCGCCAAATCTACGCGATGACCAGCAAGGACTGCCAGAGCTTGTTCTGTTACCGTTAAAAGATCAGGAATGCTTTGTAATCAACCAGAATTTTGCAACAAAGGTCATTTCGGTACCGACATTATACTGGTACCTATTTTGGAAACATAACTTTAATAAATCGTGATTCAAGGCAAGGTGTCGCGTGAGCTAAATGCAGTCAACGACGCATACTTGCGGCTCCCAACGCAATGTTAGTACGCCCTGGAATTCCATTGTTTAGCGATTGGTCCTGGGTTCTACTTTTATATCGCGAAAATGCCGACCACTTCCTGACGTGGCTGATGTACACGATTGAGACGGCCTTTAAGAAGTCTGAGAGAGTATTAATTTCACTATTGTAGCAGAGATGGCTTAGTGGCTTAGACAGATAGTGGTCGGAATAATGAGATAGACAGCTAAAGGAGGCCACATAACATAAAGAACAGGTTAATTTTTTTTCGTCTGAACAGCACCACGCACGGTAGTCTACAAGAAGGTGCTGATTCACTGAGCGTCCGCATGATGGGACAGCGTAGTGCATTGAGATATTGTCTAGTTCTTTATCTTTCTGTTTTGCTATCGCGATACAAGAGAAGGTGCTTGTAAATAGTGCGCGTAGTGGGTCATTCATGTAATCGCACGTCGATTGGCGAACACTTTAAGCAATAGTCATGACTGGTTACTATTCATCATTTATAGAATTCAGTCATATCAGCGCCAGCTGAAAAGTACAGTCGCGGCCACATATGTGTAGAGCACTCGAGCAGCAGGTTTTCGCCCTGCGGGGCAAAACATTGAGGCAGTATCAGGTTCTGACGTGGTCAGCCTGACAACTAGGCCGCGCATGCTCTTGATACACTGTTTCCTGAAAGCCCAAAACTGCCTCAAGGTATAGCCCCACAGAGTGAAAACCGGCTGCTCGAGCGCTCCACACAGGCATAGCCGTGACTGTACAGTTCACTCAATGAAGTCTAAAAAAATGCCGGTTCATGGACACGCAGCTACTAAAATGCGAGCGAGACACCTCTGAGTGTATTTACCTTTTAAACGAAACAAGTTCAACTGGCAGTGCTGCATGTACATGATCAAATAATTTAATTTATTTACGTGCTAGAGAGCTACAATACGAATATGAGGAACGCCGTTGTGGAAAACCCAGGGTTAATATGCGTCGCTAAGGTTTTCTGACGCGCACCACGGCCGAACACAATGGAGTTCTTACATTTCGCTCTCACAGATGTACGGCCACCTTTGCCGGGAACAATACACGCGTCCTAGAGCTCACGCACATACGCCTTAGTAACGAAGCTAACACGGTGGATCTTTTTTCTGCAATGGCAAACAGAATCAGGTTTATCCACTAAGCGTTTGCGGGAGACCGAGATAAGTATGCAAAGTCGCGGTATCAATCAATCAATCAATCAATCAATTAATCAATCAATCAATCAATCAATCAATCAATCAATCAATCAATCAATCAATCGATCGATCGATCAATCAATCAATTTGGATTCACAAGAAATAATATCGCCGGGGTTACGTCCCAAACCACGATATAACTATGATGGACGCCGTGGTGAAGCGCTCCACGAATTTCAACCACCTGGAGTTCTCGTGTACATAAATTTATGTACGTGGGTCTCGAGCGTTTTCACTTTCGTCGGAAATGCAGCCGCCGAGGCCGGGTATTTGATTTCGCGACCTCCGGGTCAGCGGTCCGGTCCCATAATCACTATAGACCATCGTGGCGGGTAATCAATCAGAACTTATCCCCTATGTCCAGTTTGTCTGTTCAGCATGCAGAGCGTGCAGCAGAAACCATAAACTCAATACAGAAACTTGACCTAAGCAGACTATGTTAGTTAACAGATCCAGACACAACAAGAAGTAGGTCAGCATCTCTGGCCTCAAGAACGAATGGGGTCGAGGGGGTTCGTACGAAGCCGTCTTTCAGGCGTAACTGGAAAAAAGAACAGCTTCACCAGACACTCGCACTTTGAACGCGCGGAGTTGGAGGTTTCTTCTGATCGTCTGACAGCGCAGCCGACTCGGACATAACGCACAGAGCTGGGCGACGACGCTTGCGCAGGCTGGCCTTGATTTGCACGCATCACCGCAACGAGCGGCCACACGTTGGTCGTCGCTATACAGGA
The DNA here is from genome assembly GCF_043290135.1 of Rhipicephalus microplus. NCBI lineage: Eukaryota > Metazoa > Arthropoda > Arachnida > Ixodida > Ixodidae > Rhipicephalus > Rhipicephalus microplus. The sequence continues at coordinate 28,090,851 of NC_134704.1, read as the reverse complement.
AACGAGCGGGCGCGGCACAAGCGAAGCGCAAGTTTCTCTCTGCCACCGTGTCCCAGTTTCACCTGGTCGATCGATGCGGCTGGAACCTGGGTCAGCCGCCACTTCAAGGCCTTCGCCCGAAGAGGACGGCGTCCTTGCGGATGGTATTTCCAGCCGTAAGGGTAATAACGTCGGCAAGGTTCGCGACCTCTAGGCCCTCGCAACGTTTAACGGAGCCGGAGTCAGCCAAAAGTAAAGCGAACGCGAGTGTGTTAACAGGACGACATGGAAGCCGCGCCGAAATTGTACGTGACACGCTTATTTGTCGCGTCACATTTACAGTAGCGCACGTGTTGGAACAGTTCATAAGTACTGCGCGAACGTGTAAGTTTTCTACTTGCATACATACATACATACATACATACATACATACATACATACATACATACATACATACATACATACATACATACATACATACATACATACATACATACATACATACATACATACATACATACATACATACATACATACATACATACATACATACATACATACATACATACCACAATAAAAAAAATAAAAGCACCCCCCCCCCACACACAGTGGTCTAGTGGCTAAGGTACCCGGCTGCTGACCCGCAGGTCGCGGGATTGAATACTGGCTGCGCCGGCTGCATTTCCGATGGAGGCGAAAATGTTGTAGACCAGTGTGCTCGAATTTGGGTGCACGTTAAAGAACCACAGGCGGTCCGAATTTCCGGAGCCCTCCACTACGGTGTCTCTCACAATCATATAGTGGTTTTGGGACCTTAAACCCCACATATTAATCAATTATTAAAAAGTAAAACTGACCCTTCACAACATTAAAATGCTGCGAACACAAGGTGATCAATGCATAAGGTACATAGGATTGATATAAGATACATACAATCAAGTGAAACAACCATAAGAAACACCCCTTCGGTGTTACTATACAAAAAACAAACCAATAAGCAGAACACATCTTTGTCTTGTAGACAGAGTATCGAATTAAGGCTAGATTGATGCGGCTTAAAACTCGACGCGTGAATATTGACTTTGATTTCGCTGAGCACCGATGACAAGATAAAGGGTAGTCAAAATAGCTTAACAAGCTTTTTCATAAAAAGTGGAAGTCAAATACAAAATGATGTATAAAAGAACAAGTGCTCAACTGGATGAATAAAACGCAGAAAACCGGAATGCCTGAAGACCAACGGCACTGAAGATAAAAAGAAATAAAGAAAGTCGCTATGAAAGAATCTACGCCTCTTTGCCTGTCGTACACCTATTGACTTTGACAAGCTGCTACATGTCTAAGTTAAATAAAAGTGCTCGTGGAACAAAATGAAAGAGAAGAAGCGAGAGCGAAGCATGTCTCTGTGTTCTGGCTTCATGTCCCACGCGCTGTTATTCGATTTGGCTTCTGCTGCAATTAACTCTTGACTACACTAAACCGAAAGATAACAACCAGTATTCTATGTACGGCTTTTTGTACTATTAACGTACCATAAATCAGCTTAATTTATTCAGACTACTGCGGCTGTCGCAGCCCCCGCACCTTTATAAGTTGTACCTGTACATATTAATAGCAGTCTGCTATGCCATTAATTCTAAGAAACCGTCTCCTCCAGGATATTACCGTATAGCATTGTGACCGCATACACCAGAAAGGCAACAAGAGAGCGTTTGCCAACGTTAAGGCACAAATTAGGTACCTGATTTGCGAGGGTATTGAGCTAACAATAAATGCTGCGTCTTTATATCCCAAAACCATCGTATGATTATGAGAGATGCCGTAGTTGGGATATCAGGAGATTTTCGACAACCTGGATTTCTTGTAGGGCGTGCACCTAAATCTAAGCGCACGTTTGTTCTTCGCAGTTCGCTCCCACTAAATTGCGGTCGTTGTGGCTTGGAATTGAACCCGAACCCTCGAGATTAGCAGCACGACACCTTACGTGCTAAGCTACCTTAGCGGGTGGCCTTTTCACACCAGACCTTGACTGCCATAGTGCGCAGTTACATTTGGCTCATTTTTGGGCACTTTCAGTATACTTGCTTCTTAGATAACGGTGTTCGCAGGTGGGAGGGGGTTGAGAAAGTTACGCCAATTTTCAGCTATGTAATTTTAATAAATATTTAGGTACACTTCCAAAGTGTCAAAAAGTGCCGTTCACAAAACTTTTTTAATCACAAGTTTTCGTAAAGCTGACTCTGCCGCTAAACGATAATAATTACAGAGGTGCACGCTTTACAGGACGCACATCGGCTCGCTTACAGTATCCGTTAAAGACGTCGTCGCTTGTGCCCACCCACTTCATTTTCCTGTCTTGTTAGGGGGAAAAGAAAAAAAAAAGACACGTCTCCTTTCTCCTCCAAGCTTTTCCAGTCACGCGCCTACTTCCGAAACGAAAGGTGGTACACGCACACTTTCTTACGGCTTGCGCTTCGTGTCTACTTCCCACCTTTAACCACCCCGAGTTCATGGTATATACTAGTTCAATGCATTCATGGCAATGCGGCCAAACGCTCGCTAAATCGTTCTAAAACAAAGGAGGTTACACCCAGCGAGTATGACGTAGCAACCCTTTTTTGTCAGATAGTGCTCAATGTACATGCCATTGGCTGCTACTGGGGAATGAGAGACAGGTGAGTTCGGCTTTTAGCTAACGCGCACGCTGCGAATTTTTCATTGTTCAACAACGCACAGGAGAAATCTCCCACTGGCCCCACCTTGCAGGTCAAAGAGTAAGACATGTTACGTTCTACGACGAGGGACCAACGGGTACCGCTTTAAGGAGCTTCGCCCCTAAAACGTCATTTCTCCGTGGGCGGCTAAAGGCTCTCCGAAACCAGCGCGTTGTTCAACTCGAACGGAGAGCGCCACAATCAGCGGCATACGCCACAACGCTGCAACGAAGCTGCTTCATCAATGTCGTTTGAAACAATCTCCTGAAAGCTTGACTTTAACCTATCCTCTCAGAGAGCACAGCGTTCTGGAGATCAGTCACGACAGAGAAGGAAAAAAGTGTCTAGATAAAAGAAAGAGAGTCAAAGAATACAAAAGACCAAAAATCGGGAACGCTTCCGAAGAACCATACTGCAGCCGAACGCCCTGCGTTCGGAACGGGTACACCGGAAGATCCTTTAAAGCCCGAAGGCTTTCAGCTCGATTATATGCGACGCGAGCGACGTGGTGGGCCTATGGGGTCGCTCAATGATGCAATATATCTGGCCTTTTTTTTTCTCGCTCTACTTTCTCTTCCTGGCGTCCACTTCAAGCTCTAGAGGGAGTGCCCTTCGACAGTAACCGGCCTCAATTTGTTATCGAAAGAGCGAGCGATAAAAGATAGTCGCCACACACGGCCCACGTGAAAACTACACGAATGAAGAAGATACGAAAAACGGCCAAGTGTGTTAACATGAGTGCGCTAGAGGATGAATAATTGCGTCTTCTCAAGAAACAGAAAACATGCGACAGCAAAGTCCGGCCATCGCTTCGCGGCAGGCGTCTTTTCTTTTAAAGCGGGGACGATGAAAAAGCACCCTGACGGGTCTTGTGTCCCCTACATCGCTTTGAATTTTTCGTCAGCCGCCTCTGTGTCACCAGTGTGCGGTAGGAGAGTGCGGTGATTTAAATGAAAGAGGAATGGATGTCGGTGACAAATAGTTTCGGCGTGTACGCATGAAAGAAGGAGGGAGGGAAGCGTGTCGCGTTCTTGCTGAGTGACGTAGACATTCGTGGACAGGTCCCGAGCGCGCGTTGCTGCCGTTTTTTTTGTAGCTAGTTTATAATGAAATAATGCCAAAAAAAACGGTGCGTGCCGAACGACATGTAAATGATGGCGATTGGTGTCGCGAGCATTTTTCTTGTACAAGCGGGCGTATACGAAAGTAGAAAGCTTGCGACGTTTTTAGTGAAACGGACATTTTTCTCCTTGTGACGAAAGATATAAAAGTGATAACTAGAATGGGCAAGCGCCTTTTGAAATTTAGTGTATAGTGCTGCATGTGAGTTCGGTCAAAGAATAAAAAAAAATATTATGTCCCAACCGCTTATAGTAGTCTCGATGGTGTAATAAATAGAAGTTGCTATGATATGCTTGATAGTAGCCATAGCAGGTTCGTAAGAATTAGAGGATATAAAAGTACACAAATAGTACACCACAAGTGCAAACATATGCCTCTTTGATTTCTGGCGCACATTTAGGAAACCCAGCTTGATGTCATTTTTATTTTTTTGTTATGTTCTTCTCCTCATCTATTATAGCCGCGTACTAACACGCTCAAGTTTCTGTACTAGTCAACCACACTAATGTCCAGTAATTTCTGTCTTTCCTTGTTGAAGTCACATACACGTGAATCAGGCGCAGTGTGAGATATATCGCCATTTTTTGCCATTTTCACGCTATTATTGGTTGAAGATCACGCAAAAACTGCTTTAGTGGCCGACGAAAAACCGTGATAAAGCAAGCATAATCTGCATTAGCACATTTAAAAGGCAGCAAACCTCGAAGCCTTTAAGATACTTGAATCGGAAGAAGCCATGAACGTTTAGTGCAGCGACACTTCGATCTGCGGGATCTGTCGAGTAGAGGATAGAATAAAGTTCTCACTCACTCCTTGATGCCCTCGTGAGGCATGTAAAGGTCAAAGTCGGTGAACTTGATCTGGACGCGCTCCTTGCCTTCCCCCTGGAAGTGGTAGTTGCAGCGCGTGCTTGGCGGGTACGGGTTCGGGTAGTTTGGGCTCGTGATGGTGCCGTTCTTGGAGCTGTTGCTCATGATCACCTGGTCACAGCTACCGTTGCCTGCGCAAGGAGAAGAAAAGAAAAAAAAAGATGTGTATTACAAACGCAAGTACAAGAGCTTCGCTTCGCTTCATGACTTAAATGTAGGAATGAAACGGGTGCCTTGAGAAAATTACGGAGGCTCTCCTGCATCTACACAAACAAGTGAATAGTTCCCGAGAAGACGGAGACTCAAGAAGATAAAAAATTATCCATGCTTGGGCTTGAGCTGATAGCACCTCTGTTCGGTTATTTTTCATAAATGACACATTACTCAACACAGTAATCCCAACATTAGAAGCACTAAAATGATTACTGCAACGGCCGCTAATGAGGGAAGTGTTAAAGTAGAAATCTGCTTCCTAACATGTTAAAAGTGGCCCCAGAAAACACATTTCAATATTTCCCTCATATACGGCTACAACATGACTGAATATTCAAGTGTTTTTATCACTTTTACACTTACTATAAAGTTCGGTTTTCATTCTTTCACGGCAGTGCATCGCGCACGCCAACCACGGCTTGCAGAAACAAAGACGCTTTGACTAATAAAGTCACTTCATTATTATGCACGTATAGCTTTTGTCTCTCTATCATCGGGTGTCTTTGCCGTGGTGTCGAAATCATGGTCTTCCTTTTTACGCACCGAAATTCACATTAGCCTACGCTCGCGCATATGAAATATTTGAAATATGGCATGATCATTCGACCTGGACTGCATTCATCGACAGCTCGTCGCCTTATTATGCACGAGGACTGCTCCCGAATTCATATTCGCATTCTTTTCTGCTTCGTTCGGGTCGCTATGAATAATCAGCAGAGTGGCGATTTCTCATTGTTTCGTCTCCAGACCATCTCGACACAAAGCACAATTGTATGTCGAGCGAAGGCGAGGCGGTGTCAGGCTCTTCGGAAAATAACGAAGAACCAGAAGACGGGGTCATGTTGCGAAGCATGGCTACGCAGTGCGTACTCGCTCATCAGCCAATGGGAGACCCAGGAGAGCCGGCTCAACTTTCAATGGATGTATCATGAGGGACGTCGCCTGCGGGAAATCCGATTCATGCGTCTAGGCGCGATTCAATCAAAGAACAAGCGATGCCCGGATTACCTCTGCGCCACACAAACACGTCTCTCAGCGACAGTGACGCGGGGACGTGGGGGAGGGGTGGGGGTGGAGGAAACGTGAGCGCAGGCATCCTGCGGCGGTTATTACGACTAAAGACACTCACAGAAAAAGCACGCAGACTATAGCACACCAATATGACGCCTTGACAATAAACAATGCATTTGCATCATGATATGAATCACAGCGGTTGTGTTGGATACGTCACCATATTACTTCAAGACCGAATACGCTTGAGCCAATATATTTTTTAGCGACTATAGTGATTTCTCCGCAAGATGATGAGATTCGAGCAGATATTGCGAAGTTCGTCGAAAAGAACTTAACCTGCAAGAAATAGTTCTGACACGTGTCAAAAAAGTCAGTGTTGGAGAAGAACATGCTGAGGAAGATGGCGGAGGCACTTCTCTGATGTCCGTTTATTCTCCTAAGATGCATCAAATCAATTTCCTGCATAATATAAGAAAATCAACAACTTTTGTTTCTCATCTCTATGCCGTTAGTCGAGGAGGCAGACGCAGATACGCGAGTAGCTCCCCTCACAAGCTACACAATTCTCGCTCAGTTTCTAGACTGGCCTCAATATATGTCTTACTATGGTCTCTAGCGGTTCTACTGTTACTAGTAAATCAGTAATACCTTCATCTTGAAGTCTAGATACTGTGTCTTTTTCTGTTTCTTTAGTTTTGTACTGTTTTTTTTGTGTAAATTTTTCTTTGCAGCTTGCAACTGGAGCTGCAGCTCCGTACAGGGGGCTAGGCCCAGAGAGGCCACCTATAGCGACCCTAGAGGTCATCATCGTCCTGCTTCCTTCACCCCCTCTCCCCTGCGCCTCCTCACACAATTCTTTCATGAATCAATAAAGTCGTCTATCTACCTACCCACATTACCATTGATGCTTGTGCTAAGATAATATTCTCGCACTGTAGACCCACCCAAATTCAAATCACCTTAACGCGCAGTTCAGTGCACATTAACGTTAGACTAATTGGATGTTCAGAAACAACCAGTGGAATTGCACCTTGACCAAAACAATCCTGTTCTGAATGAAACGTCGTGTTGTACAATACAAAGACAAACTGTCCAATGACGAGTCGCATAATTCCTGTACAGCTTGCAACGCCTGACCATTCGAGACCGAAGCGTCGACACCTGTACGGGTTAGAGCAAACAGTGTGCCACTGCTACGCACTGCCGACGTAGACAGGTGCAGCGAAGTAGAGGATGCGGTTGGCACTGTCTAATCGAGATCTGCTGTCCCAACGCAGTCAGCGATTGAACGAGCTTTGCGACAGGATCAAAGCCCTCGCTGTCGTACCACAGAGATTAGCCAGTGCGCTTACCGCGTGTCAGGAAACATGTCCTTCTTTCGCGAGGATTCGTACCGTGATGTTTCCGTCTTCTACTACACTGCACGTGACTAGTCAGCGGTACAACATCTACATTCTTTTGAAGAAGGCCATTAAAAAGGACGAGGCAACCGAGCCGCATGGCTTCTACCCTCGTTTGCCGAGTGTTTACCCAGTCGTTCGGTGGCGCCACGACCGCGCGCGCTAACCTTCTGAGAACACAAAAGGAGGGGACCTTGCGGGAGCGATCTGCAGACACTATTGTCTCTCAACAACGTTTGCTACAGTCACACACGCACAGCGATTTAGATCGACAGAGTACGATAAATTGGTTTTGTTGGTTTCGCCGATGGAAGAAATACAATTAGGCGTTGCACCTTACGTGCCTCGCGCGGCTTCTTTTCGAACTTCTTCGCAGGTTTGTCTATTCTTACAGAGCCTTCGCGAGAGCAGACACGTTGAAGTAAACCAGACAAAAAGAGTCAGAAAGCACTAAAAAAAAGCGGGCGTAGGATTCAATTGAATGCAAGTCTTCGTCGGCCACTATTCGCAAGATGAAAAGGATAAAGAGAATAAGGCTTTTCAGCTTCGTGTCCCATGGAAGTGCTTGATGCACGAAGTCGGCTTAGGCAATGCATGCTTTCAAAGTCTCACTTCTGGCTATTAACAATGGCGAGAAACTAACAACACAGATTCGTGCTCAGGCCTACGTCCTAACACGTGCACGAGGCTCAACGAGGATTCGACTCCATGTCAGAACACCGATCAATGCTTTTTTTGTTTCCCGCGCGATCCAGGGTTTCGTGCATAAAGACCATTCCTTAGGTAAGGGCGGAAGTGGCGACGAGGGTATTTTTCAACCGTTTCGCCAACAGCGGGAAACGTCGAGCGGCAATCGAAAGTTTTGGGGGCGCACGCTCGCGATTAATTTATCACTCGGACTCCCTTTCCGGTGGTCCCGCTGGGGCTTGAGCAAACGACGGCGGCGGGCGCCAGCGCGGCGGATCCACTTCTGAAAGAGTGATGGCGTCGACGACAATGACGGGGCCGAACGGCGAGCACGAGCACGATGAGCCGTGACGAGGGCGCATCGGGGACGCGATAAATAATGCCCGCGCCTTTTGCGCCCAGTAGCACTTCGTCCCTGCATCGCGCCACGAAATGAGCGCAGCGCCGCGCCAGTGTGAGCTCGCGTTAGCCAATCACACGGTGAAAGCGTGTACAGCTGCGTATTGTCTAGTAAGATCAACACACGGAGATTAAGTGTTGACGCGCGACGCAGCGACACCATTAGGTTCATAGTCGTAGGCAAATATGAAGCCTCACTCGACATTGTGAGTGCGTGTTTGTCGAGACAAATATCCGACAGCCTAGAGGTATAAGCAATGCGCCACACAATCACGGTGTGAAACACAATGCCATCTCCCCTTAATTACTTTCCATCGAATTCGTTATTGCATCAGTTGTTCCGAACCCACCACGCTGATTGAGCGGACAGTTGCGTTAATACCAGTATCCATGACCTATATTATACGGTGCGGATCATGAATGAATGCCAGCGGCCGACTTGTTCACGCTAAGCGACTTTCTGTACGAACATTTCTCAACAGCACTATCAGAATCAGCTTAAGTAGAGGAAATTGCGGCAGAAAGCAAACGAACGTTTGTCATGACAGAAGCTATCACCATTGATTTCCCATTTTTGAAAAAGTGTAAGCGCGGACGCCGTCAGAAAAAGTGTACCCGTGCATTAAACAGGAATTTTCGAGCCTTCCTGCTTGAATTAAGGGCATTGTAGATGAAGCACGGACACTTCAGGATGTTTGACACTTCTTTCAATTGTGGGACCATCTGCCTCAGGACATGTCGTAGCTCTTTTCGCGCTGCACGCAATTAGATACATGCGAGGTATCGGCCCGAGCCCTCAAGGCGAAGTCAACAATGACCGCTCCTCTGTATTGCCCATCTCGCTTTCTGTACATTGTCTCTCCCCGTTTGCGCGCTTACGTATTACTTGTTTCGCAACAGGGACAGGCGGCGCTGGCGTCACCACAGCACTTACTCGATGCGCGGAATATTGTCAGGGACGCGGAGGTCGGCGCCAGGTGATGTTCATTGACGCCAGCCACGTTTAGACGAGCGTCCGTTGCTGAGTGAGGCGAGACAACAGTGGACAGAGGCCAGCCAGCCCACGCCCTCGAGAGCCACGACTGGCACCTCAGAATCGTACACGTGAGCGATCCACTTCTGGGAAGACGGGCTCTAGGCAACCGAAAAATGACAGTACCTACGCCCACACCGCCGATCCTTGCAATAAGGCATACAAGGATAGAAGTGAAGCAGCGGAGGTGTCTGTCTCGAGCGTTAATGCTTAACTGGGAGGCGACGCGTTCATGTGCCATTATGCTGCACAATGAGGACCCACGCAAAGTGGTTGACTGTACGTGTGCTCAGCAGAGGACTGCTCAATTATGAAGCGGAACGTCTACGCTGTCAAAGGATTTTCGGAACACGTGGATGAACCTGCTTTCATGCATTGCCCTCTCTGGTGCTTTGAGAGGTGGCTATACAGCGAGCACCCACCTTTTTGTTGGTGTGAAGATGTTTCGCACAAAATCCAGTTAGTGAGTGTTTCGTGGAATAGAGATCGAATGAACTTGTGACGACACTCAAGTTGTTGCGCCATTTCTCAATCATGCGCTGGCGATAGAACGAATGACAGTTTTTTTTAGGAGAGCGGCACTTGTGGAGCGATATAAGTTGCTGATTGGGCGTATTGAAGGCACGTTTTCATAAACGATGTTTCATTTCCTTTTCTATAATATTCTGTAAATTTCTGACGAATTAGCAATGAGAGCGGGATAAATTGAGAGTGGGGAAAGAGAAGAAAGACGTCTATTTTATAGGGTGACAATCCGCTGGCTCATAGTATTCAGGCTAAGCTTGAAGTTTAAGTAAATACAAATAAAATTTCTAAGAGAAACCAGGTGACGAATCCAGAAGCTTTTCTTTCGTAAGCACATTTTCTCACTGGACAGCTGGCTTCACTAACAATATGTTCCGCATCGTGATTGGCTGAAATATGGTCTTACGAAAGTTTTCATAGCATAAGACATTAATTATTGTTAATACGCGCTCAGATAGCGTGAGGACCGAAAAACTTCATAGTTCAGAAACCCTGGTTACTGTGCGTCATCGCTCGTCCTACTATGTAGTTGATAATGACGTTATGGGCAGTAACAGCGCACAAACTCACGGGACGAAGAGAAGATACACAAAGATACATTATGGGCTGTTACTGCCCATAATATATCACCAACTAGCCCAACTATGAGTCCTGCTTCTGATAATATCAATAACGTCGAGGAGCAGGTGTCGAAAGAATCGGCGTGTTTCGTTAATACCGCAAGCAACTGCTGCGCCTGCATAGCTGTTAAATCATCACTGATAAGGGCTGTGAAGGGAGAGGATAATCCAGGCTTACTCATAGAACGGTCGTTGGTAGAGGCAGGTTTAAGTGGCGTGACGCTGACAGGCTCAGCATCCACAACACAGGCTACTGCAGTGCCCTC